>NC_053443.1:10744135-10848849 GCF_007990345.1 Gossypium hirsutum
AAAAAAAAAAAACCTTGATTGTAAACTCTCAGAAAAGCGGAAGGGCTAAAAGTGCAATTAGCCCTTCCAAAGAAAAACACGGGGATCCTCCCTGGTGCGGGTCGGGTCGACCCGACCCGTGTTCAAAATGGCGTCGTTTATTTATTTAAACTGGGGGTCCAAAACGGTGCGTTTTGACCCCTATAAAAGTTTAAAATATCAAAAAAATCATTTGTAAAGCTGAGGGGAAAAAAAAAGAAAAGGGAGAGAGGAGAGGGGAGCCGGAGCGATTCCGGCAGGAGAGGGGTCACCGGACGGCCACCGGAGGCTCGCCGGCGTCGGCACGCGGTGGCCGGAAAGGTAAATTTTTTTTTTTATTTTATATTTTTTTTGTTATTTATTCTGGTCTTAGAATGTATAGATTTTAGGTTTATATTAATAAAAAAGGTATAGATATGTATATAGAAATCGAAAGAAAATGTATGAAAAAAAAGGTAACCTTTTCCGTTTGCCTTCCTTTTTCCCGAATGCTTGCTATCTCAGTACTGAGATCTATGTATTTTTTTTAAATTCTAGCTTCTGTTTTTTAAAATGCCAGAAAACAAACAAAAAAAGAAAAAAAACCCCCTTAGATACAATTTTTGATTCGGGTTTTTATAACCCCTTTTCATCCTATTTCCTATTGTTTCTGTTCTGTCCTTTGCATGGATGGCACATGGAGTGACAGAGGCATGGTGTCAGAGAGCAGGTGGCCGACATGGTGGCATGGAGAACTGGGCGTGGCAGACGAGGAGGCCATGCGAGCATGCGGCGCTAGGTTGGGGCATCTTTCTGCGAAAATGTTAATGTTGTCTGGCTGGTTTTTAATTTTTGTTTCAGGCCATGGGCTACATTGGCTTGTTATTTCCTTTGTAATTGGACTGTTGTTTATCTTGTTTAATATTCGGGCCTGGGCATAAAATGGGCCTTACAGCTGCCCCTCTTTGCTTGTTATCGGTAACGAGAACAGAGCAAAGACTAAGAAAGGCCAATTTTGCCCGGGCTCGCCGAGTTTGACTTCTTTGGTGCTTCCTTTCTTCAAGTAACCTCATTCTAGTCCACTGCGTCTATGATTCTTCGATCTGCTCTACTGCAACTTCAGATACGCCTTGTAGCTTCAATCTACTCTGCTACGACTCCATGGGGATGAGATTTGTGTTTTTAGTCTGCTCCACTACTATTAGGGAGATAAGACTGTGGTTTCGTCTGCTCCGCTACTGCTTAGGGAGATAAGACTGTAATCTCCGATCTATTCCACTGTCAAATACAGGGAGATAGATTATCAGCTTCAATGTACTCCACTGTAGTCAAGGAGTAAAATCTGTCATCTTGATCTTCAATCTATTCCACTGCCAAATACAGGGAGATAGAGTTATCGGCTTCAATGTACTCCACTGTAGTCAGGGAGGTAAAATCTGCCATCTTCGATCTGCTTCGCTGCCAAATACAGGAAGGCAAGATTGCAATCTTCGATCTACTTCACGCCAATACATGAAGATAAGATCTACTTTCTTCGATCTACTTCGCCACCAGTATGGAAGACAAGATCTGCATCGTCGATCCACTTCCTACCAATATAGGAAGACAGGACCTGCTATCTTCGATCTACTTCACGCCAATACATGAAGACAAGATCTGCTTTCTGCGATCTACTTGCCACCAATATGGGAAGACAAGATCTGCATCTTCGATCCACTTCCTACCAATATAGGAAGATAGGATCTGCTACCTTCGATCTACTTCACGCCAATACATGAAGACAAGATCTGCTTTCTGCGATCTACTTCGCCACCAATATGGGAAGACAAGATCTGCATCTTCGATCCACTTCCTACCAATATAGGAAGATAGGATCTGCTACCTTCGATCTACTTCACGCCAATACATGAAGACAAGATCTGCTTTCTGCGATCTACTTCGCCACCAATATGGGAAGACAAGATCTGCATCTTCGATCCACTTCCTACCAATACAGGAAGACCGGACCTTACCTTCGATCTACTTCACGCCAATACATGAAGATAGATCTACTTTCTGCATCTGCTTCGCCACCAATATGGGAAGACAAGATCTGCATCTTCGATCCACTTCTTACCAATATAGGAAGATAGGATCTGCTACCTTCGATCTCTTTACGCCAATACATGAAGACAATATCTGCTTTCTGCGATCTGCTTCGCCACCAATATGGGAAACAAGATCTGCATCTTCGATCCATTCTACCAATATAGGAAGATAGGATCTACTACCTTCGATCTTCTTCATGCCAATACATGAAGACAATTGCTTTCGATCTACTTCGCCACCAATATGGAAGACAAGATTGCATCTTGATACTTCCTACCAATATAGGAAGATAGGACTATTACGCCTAGTGTTTAGGATGACATGATCAGAATGAATCAAATGCTCCTAACTAGATGTGTATGTATTATATTTGTAGAATGTCATGAGATGATCCATTTTTAATGCTTAGGTTGTCATTCCTCATTGTTCATCAAGGTTCTATCACTGATGCTTCTTGTTCAGCCAGTACCTTTGACAGAAAACCTAAAGAAATAGACGCTATTTAGACTATCATTTCTCAAATGTTTCCAACCCTTAGGTTTGGTTAGTTCTAAACAATAGTCCTGTTTCAGGTCCTCGTATTATTTAGAAACTTTCAGAGTAATATGCAGAACTCCTTCTGCATGTGTATTGTCAGTCCATTAATCGTTATTTCAATGAAAAATGCTTGAAAAGATTATCAAAATGGACAAAATGAAATTTTGTTGAGAGCAAATCTCTAAACAAACAAATCAAGATAACAAATTTTGCTGAGATACGAGATGAATAAGATGAAAAAGATTATCACAATGAATAAGATGGAACTTTATTGAGAGCAGAGCTCTAAATGAACAAATAGCAAATTTTGCTAAGATGTAAATAAGATAAAAAAAGGTGCCCCAGATATCGCAGCATGAGCTTCTCTGCACAAACTCTGTGTTTAGAAGTCCTAAAAGACTTTGTTGATGCCCCAAGATGTAGCATCTCTCCTTCTTGTTAATTCGGAGAAGACAAAACTACTCTATGCCTCATCTTTGATCGAAAATTTGAATTGCCCATTCCTGGGTTTTCAATCCAAAACCCCTTTGGTCTCAAGGTGCCCTTTGCGGGTTTTCCCCTTGGCCTCTCCTTTTTTTTTTTAGGCAAAGTACCTCTTCACTGAATCCGAATTCACAGGATTGGGCAAGCTTTTGCCATCCATCCCAGTTAAAATTAATGCCCCTCCTGAAAAGGCCTTTTTACTACATAAGGTCCCTCCCAGTTTGGCATCCACTTTCCTCTGAAGTCTTTTTGTATGGGAAGGATCTTCTTCAGTACCAAGTCCCCTTCATGGAAGTTTCTAGGACGAACTTTCTTATTGTAAGCTCGCATCATTCGTTTCTGGTACATTTGACCATGACGGATAGCTCTTAACCTCCTTTCTTCAATCAAGTTCAGCTGATCATATCGGGATTGGACCCATTCTGCTTCGTCTAACTTTAGTTCTGAAAAAACTCGGAGAGAGGGAATTTCAACCTCAATTGGTAGCACTGCCTCCATTCCATAAACCAAAGAGAATGGTGTTGCCCCGGTAGAAGTCCTGACGGACGTTCGATAAGCATAGAGGGCGAATGGCAACTTCTCGTGCCAATCTCTATAGGTCTCAGTCATTTTCCCCACAATCTTTTGATATTTTTATTGGCTGCCTCCACCGCACCATTCATCTTCGGACGATATGGCGATGAGTTGTGGTGCTTGATCTTGAATTGATTACAAACCTCTGTATCGTGCTATTATTCAAATTTAATGCGTTGTCTGATATGATCCTTTCAGGCATTCCATACCGACATATGATTTCCTTCTTTAAAAACTTGCTGACAGCTGTCTTTGTGACGTTGGCATAAGAAGTAGCCTCTACCCATTTAGTAAAGTAGTCAATCACTACAAAAATGAAACGATGTCCGTTTGAAGCCTTTGGCGATATCGGCCCAATGACGTCCATGCCCCACATGGAGAAAGGCCATGGGGAAGTCATGACGTGAAGAGGTGATGGAGGCACATGAATTTTGTCTCCGTAAATCTGGCATTTATGGCACTTCTTAGCATATTTGATGCAGTCTCCTTCCATGGTAGACCAATAATATCCAAATCTCATGATCTGTCTGGCCATTGTGAAACCGTTAGCGTGTGTTCCACAAATACCATCATGGACTTCTTCCAAGATCTGCTTGGCTTCCACAGCGTCCACACATCTTAAAGCACCTGATCTTTTCCTCTTTTGTACAGGATCTCTCCATCTAAGACATAACCACTGGCCATCCTCCTCAACATCTCTTGTCATTCTCAGTTGCTTGGTTTGGGTATTCACAATTTTTCACGTATCGCAATATGTCCTGATACCAAGGGTTGTCGTCCTTTTCTTCTTCCTCGTCAATGTTACAACAGTGGGCTGGAGCATCATAAATGCTCATTTGGATAGGCTTCACATCCTCTGGTCTATTTACTTTGATCATGGAAGCCAATGTAGCTAAAGCGTCGGCCATCTGATTCTCGTCTCGTGGGAGATAACAAAAAGTGATGTCGTCAAACTCCTCAATCAATTCTAGGACTATCCTTCGGTAACTAATCAACTTAGGGTCTCTTGTTTCCCATTCGCCTTTGAGCTGATAAATTACCAATGCCGAATCCCCATATACCTCAAGTACCTTGATTTTGCGTTCCATAGCCGCGCGGATTCCCATGATACATGCTTCATATTCCGCCATGTTATTTGTGCAATCAAAATCTAGTTTACTGGTGAAAGGATAATGATCACCGTTTGGAGATACCAAGACTGCCCCAATCCCGTTGCCCATGGCATTTGAGGCTCCGTCAAAATTTAATTTCCAAGTATTGCCTTCTTGTGTGCTTGCTTCAGTAGTTGCCACATACATCAGATCCTCATTTGGGAAATCAAAGTTCAAAGGCTCATAATCGTCCAGGGCTCTACTTGCTAGAAAATCTGCTATCGCGCTCCCTTTTACAGCCTTTTGATTCACATAGGTTATGTCAAATTCAGATAGTAGAATTTGCCATCGGGCCATCTTCCGTTTAGAGCAGTTGACTCCATCATGTATTTCAGAGGTCTAACTTTGAGATTAACCAAGTCGTATGGTACAACATGTATTGTCTCAATCTCCGAGTAGTCCAAACCAATGCGCAACATAATTTTTCAATTGGCGAATATCTCGTTTCGCATTCAGTGAACTTCTTACTGAGATAATAGATCGCTCTTTCTTTTCGTCCTGACTCATCATGTTGGCCGAGCACGCACCCCATGGAATTCTCAAATACTGCCAAGTATAGTATCAGTGGTTTGTCAGGGCAAGGTGGCATCAGTATGGGGCGTTGGACAAGTAATGTTTAACTCTTTCGAAAGTTTTCTGGCACTCCTCATCCCATACACCTGGATTGTGTTTCCTAAGAAGACGGAATATGGGGTCACATTTCTCAGTTAATTGTGAAATGAATCGAGCGATGTAATTTAGTCTTCCTAGGAAACCCCGAACTTCTTTTTGAGTACTTGGCGAGGTAATTCTTGTATGGCCTTAACTTTGTCTGGGTCAATTTCAATTCCCTTTCGCTGACTAAGAATCTAGCAATTTTCCTGATCTAGCCCCGAAAGTACACTTGGCTGGGTTAAGTTTTAGCTGGAACTTCCTTAACCTCAGAAACAGTTTTCTCAGAACTTGCACGTGTTCCCTTTCTGTTCTGGATTTTGCGATCATGTCATCAACATAAACTTCTATCTCTTTATGCATCATATCATGGAATAATGCTACCATGGCTCTCTGATACGTTGCTCCCGCATTTTTCAATCCAAAAGGCATCACTTTATAACAAAACGTCCCCCACATCGTTATGAATGTGGTCTTCTCCCTGTCTTCAGAAAGCATCTTAATTTGGTTGTACCCGGAGAAACCATCCATGAAAGAGAACAGTGAGTATCCGGCCGTGTTGTCTACCAAGGTATCGATATGAGGCAGTGGGAAATTATCTTTTGGGCTGGCTTTGTTCAAGTCTCTGTAGTCCACACACATTCGCACCTTCCCATCTTTCTTAGGAACAGGGACTATATTGGCTACCCATTCTGAGTACTTGACCACCTGTAAGAAACCAGCATCAAATTGCTTCTAACTTCTTCCTTTATTTTTAGCAAGACATCAGGCCTCATCCTTCGAGCTTTTGTTGGACTGGTTTGCATTCTTCCTTTATAGGCAATCGGTGCACCACGATATCAGTACTTAAACCTGGCATATCTTGGTAGGACCATGCGAAGACATCTTTAAACTCTTGAAGCAACTAACAAGGTCTCGCCTTGTTTCCTTGGCAATGCAAGCGCCAACTTTTACCTCTCTGCCCTCTTCTAAGATCACAACTTCTACTGATTCCTTATAGGGTAGAATTTGTTTTTCTTCTTCTTCCATCATTCTTAACAAATCCGGAGATAAAACGCTGTCTTGGTCACCTTCAAAATCTTGAGGATCATCTATACTCATGTCTTGCTCAAATAGAGACTCTGAATTAGTAACAGCGTCGCTCATCTCGTTGATATCTGAAGACCTGTTATTGGAACAAATGGAGGCCCAAATAAAAGAATCTAAGAATACTTGTATGCATAGTATGATTATAAAGGGGATGAAAAGAATGAAAGAATATTTGCTCAAGATGAAACTGAATGATAAGTTTTCACTGAAATTAGTTTTGGACATGTGCCTTTTACAAAAGATTCTTATCACCCCCAGGCTTAGGGCAACAAGTGTTCTGAATATTACTCTGAATTAGTTCTAAATGTTACAGGGATCTCTTCTGCAGTCCAGTTATTCAGAACACTTCCAGGTTCGTAAGGACGAATGCCCGATAAATTCCTTTCCACCCTTTCTTCCGCGGATATGGCATTGATGTCCAACATCTCAATCCTTCCTTCTGTAACCTCATCATCCTTCAGGGTGGACATTCCCCCTGAAACAAAAGTCTTAGATATAGAGGAAAGGTTATCGGTCCCCACTTGGCTTTATCCCGCCCAAATGTGCTCTTCTCCTTTCTTGCTTTTTCTCCATCTCCTTCCTCCTTTCCCTCGCATTAGGCTTATATCCCAAACCATAACGGTCCTGTTTGTTAACTAGGATCGGTACTCTGACCCTTCCCTGGAGGTATTTTCTCCAATCCTCTTCCAGGCAATGCTCCCTTCCCATCGTTAGCTGTAAGCTCATTGACGTAGCTTTGGATATCTTAGGCTCTGGGATTTTGCTCATCTCGATGACAAATGTGGCATTTACGAATTCCAATGATCGAATGAACATTCTATCGCTTCACTATCAGCCTCTATGTATGGCATATCATCGGTGACTGATGCAATGATGTCTTCTTCTGCACCTATAGTCACCAATCGACCCTCTATCACTAATTTTAACTTTTAGTGAAGTGACGATGGTACAGCTCCTGCAGAATTGATCCAAGGCCTCCCCAATAGGCAATTGTAAGATGGTTTAATATCCATTACCAAAAAGTCCACCTCGTATGTATTTGGACCAATCAATAGAGGTATCTCGATTCTCCCCATCACTTTTCTCTCAGTGCCATCAAATGCTCTCACTATATTTGGCATGATTTCATGTGAGAACTATCCACAGGTAGCCTGTTTAATGTGGACAGGGGTAAAACATTCAGGGCCGATCCATTGTCCACGAGTACCGCCGGTAGTATACACCCCTTGCAACGGGCAGTGATGTGCAAGGCCTTGGTAGATCCCATACCACCTGGCGGGATCTCATCATCGTTGAAGAAGATGAAGTTATTGGCATTTATATTGTTAACCAGGCGATCTAATTTGTTCACTGAGATATCTTTAGCGACATAAGTCTCATTTAGCACTTTTACCAACGCATTACGATGTATCTCTGAACTTAGAAGTAACTCGAGCACTGAGATGCGAGCGGGTTGCTTATGCATTGTTCCACCACGCTATACTCGCTATGCCTCAAGAATTTTAGGAATTCTCTAGCCTCATTTTCAGTCACCGGTGTGTTAATATGCGGTTCAATTCCGGTCGTCTTCGTTTTATCTTGTTCAACCGCCAAGGCTTTTCCTTTTATAAGCTCCCTTTTGTATTTCCCAGGTCGTAACGTTTTCCACTACGCGTATAGAAGCCTGCGTCATTACCCTCTTCTGAAGCATTTATCGGGTTCTCCTCTCCCGTGATCATCACATTGCAGTCGTAATTCCAAGGAACCTTTTTGCTATCCTTGTAAGGAAAGGCTACAGGTTTTTGGATTATGACCCTTGGCGCCAGTTGTATTCCAGATCCTGTACTTGTTGGCCTTGAAATAATCACCACTGGGTGATTTGGGCCTTTCCCGTAGGCCCCTCCTCCGAGGCATAAACTTTCCATTTTCAAGTCCTTTGATCTCTTCATAAAATTCTAGCTCTTTGTTGTTCATCAGATTTTGCACCATGGCCTTGAATTCAGTGCAGTTTTGAATGTCATGGTCTTCTTCAGCATGAAACTCGCAGTACGTCTTCGTTCCTTCGGGCCTTTCTTTTAATCTTGTTTGATGAGACCTCCTTCTATTATTTGTCTCCAGACCCAACTCAATAGGGTTTTTATCTCTGCAATGTCGGTTTTGATTCTCTTTTCTCACCTTCGATTATTGCGTTTACCCCTTTATCAGCATGGTTGGGTAACGGATTCGCTGCTACGTTGGTCCTAATGGGTTGTCAAACTTCACAATCCCCATCTTAATGAACATTTCCACCGCCTTTTTAAACCCAGTGCAGTTCTCAATTGAGTGTCCTGGTATCCCTGCATGGTATTCACATTGGGCATTCGTGTCATACCATTTGGGATATGGAGGTTGCATGGGCTCGAGATAAAATGGAGATACTATGTGTGCATCAAATAACTTCTGATACAGTTCCCCGTATGTTATTGGAATGGGCGTGAATTGAAGTCTCTCTGTGTTAGTCCTTGTGTTGGGCCTTGTGTTGGGTTCCTGCCTCGAGGGGGCTTGGTGACTAGTGGTTATCATTTTTGGAGGGCCAACAGTAATCGGTTTTGAATGGCTCTTGCTATATGTGCTTACGTTGTTTACTTCGCCCTCTTTTTTCCTTGGGGCTGGTCTTTTGAAGTTTTCCCCCGTGTCAATCTTACCGCTCCTTACCGCGTTCTCAATCATTTCACCGACATTACCATATCCGAGAAGCTCTTGGTAGCACTCCCCAACATGTGGTTGATGAACGGGGCTTTCAGAGTGTTGATAAACAACATGGTGACCTCTTTTTCCAAAAGGGGTGGCTGGACTTGTGTTGCCACTTCTCTCCATCGTTGGGCGTACTGCCTGAAATTCTCGCTAGGCTTTTTCTCCATGTTTTGTAACGTAATTCGATCGGGTGTTATATCCGTTACATGACTGTATTGCTTCATAAAAGCTTGCGCCAAGTCTCTCCATGAACTAACTTTAGCACGACTCAGTTGGTTGTACCATTTGGCTGCAGATCCGATCAAACTGTCCTGGAAGCAGTGGATTAACAGCTGATCGTTGTTGACGTATCCTGTCATTCTTCGACAGAACATAGTTATATGAGCTTCAGGACAACTAGTCCCATTATATTTTTCGAATTCCGGCATTTTGAACTTAGGTGGGAGTACTAAATCAGGGACCAAACTCAGATCCTTGGCGTCAACCCCGCGATGATAGTCGATGTTCTCCATGACTCTAAATTTTTCCTCTAACCATCTACATCGGTCCTCTAGTTGTTTTGGCAGGTTCATTCTTGTTTTTTCTGTTTCTGCCACGTCATCGAGGTCCGGGACCACAGGATTAGTGGGATTATCCCCGGGATTAGAACCCGAGCCCATTTGAAAATGCAATGGTACCGAGGCACCAGCCAGATATTGAGGTCTAATGGTAACCGGTACCCTCTGTGGGTATACCTCTGGTTGTGCTTGGATGTTAGTTGGGGTGAAACCTGGAGGATAAACAGGGTCATCGTGATCTTCCCCAGCATCAACTACGGGGTCTTTTCCTTTGTTATTTCCTCCAGCCAATAACTGCTTTAATTGGTTCATCACAGTGTTCTGGGATTCTAACATGTCCTGCTGGATTTTTTCAGTCGTTCATGCATCTGATCTTGTATCTCTCGTTGCAACTGTTCCAATCTTTCCAACCTTTGATCCATTGCTTTTGTTTGGCGACGAGTACCGTAGTGATATTTGATTAGATTTTTGTTGGTTTCCAGGGTAACTGTCATAATTTAATTTTATTAGGGTCATTTTATGAGATGTAATGCAAATTATGAGATGAATGCAAAAAGAGGCATTGATTCGAATTCAATTTCATTAGAAAACTCAACTAGAAAGCAAATTTCTTTACATTACATATACGGCTTTGCCTTTATACCCAAAGCCTTAACCTTCCTAAGAAGCCAAGCTAAATCTCGACCTCGGCTTGATTCTGACTCATATTTAAACTCAATACATCGGCCTGAACTGCTAATGTTTGCAGATGATCAGCCACTTCCCGCACTTGAGTCACAGCTTCGCCCATAACGTAATCTCTATCTCTAATCTGCCTTTGAGAATGATGGAATTGCTCTTGCCATTGATCATTACTCCTCTCAAGAAGCTCCATTCGTAGCTCAGAATTGTGTAATGCGTCCTCAAGCTCCTCTACCTTTCCTTTCAGTTCTTCGATCTTATTTAAGCTTGCTCTTAATTCGATCATGGAATTGCGACTATGGTACGAGTGAAATGACTTTTCTAGCTCTGACACCTTGGCCTTTAATCCTGCCTTCTCATTTCGGCACTCTAACAAACTCCTTTCCAGAGCGTTTTCTCGAGCTCGAGCATCTTGATATTTCTTTTCCCACTGATCGGCCCTATTCTTTTCCTCATTGATCTCTTGTCGCCACTGCTCTGACGTTTTACCCAGACCGACAGTTCTCATTGACGATCGCAGCTTCTTGTAATCTGTTTTTAGACTATCCAAATCCTCTTCAGCCTTGTTCTTTCCCTTCCTTAATTTCTCGGCTTCTAGCTTGTGGATATCGATGTCTAATCCCAAATGCACTCTTTCTTCTTCTAGCTGTTCTATCCTCTTTCCCAACTCAGAATTTCTTTTCTCAAAGTCTCGTTTGATGATCTCTAATTCTGACGGAACTACTTGTAGATGCTCCTCTATAGACTGAACGCAATCTTCCCTCGGCTTAGGGATGTTATCATTGACTCTTTTACTCCACCACCCATAATATTCGGAAGTTGTCATCGCTCCTACGGTAAATCTTTTCATCCGGTGAACCTGTTTCCAAGCGTTAGATATTTCTCGAGTTTTTCTCTTGTAGTTTTCATCCTTATAAGAAAACTCACATTGAGCTAGCCCTTGTGTTGCTGGTATGAACTGTCTCGATCTATATTGTCTTAATACGAGTAAAGGGGCATAACCGACAGCTCCCCAAATTCCGAGTAAAGGGACCCAGTTGAAATCCCCACATCGATACAGGATCTCGTCGGGTACCATCCAAGGAGCTTTCCATTCAACGTCATCCTCCTGAAGATTTTGGAGAATCGTCATCCACTTTTCTTCCGTGATGTCGTCTCGTCTTGGTGTAGCAACTTGTTCCTTCAATGGAGAATAGTCTTCTGAGAAGACTCGATAGGAGACATTTTCCACCTTCCAAAAGTGACTATGGAACCACACCAATAGTAGCTGCGCCCATCCGATGAACCTTCCCTCCCCTGCTCTTCGACATGCGCTTAGAGATCTGAAGGTTTCTGCTAAGATTGCCGGGATGGGCGTGACTCCTTTACTAAGCCGATCGAACAAATCAGAGACGGCCTCATCTACGTGCCCTAAAGCTCTAGGGAAAATTACCAATCCATAGATACCTAGAGCGAAGACATCCACTCTTTTCTTCACATCAGGGTGTGCTAATACTAAATTTCGCAAGCTTTTCCAAGGAACGCATTTACTGTCTCTTTTCTGTTGGATCCGGGCAGCGACCCACTGTTCGCTCATCCCTGTAATGCTCATCAATTTTTTTAATAATGTCGGGACACTAGCAGCTCTAGAATAAGCTTTGTCAATTTGAATCTTTGGACACCGAAGCAGGGTCGTATATTCTTCCATTGTGGGAACCAAGTCCACTTTTCCAAAAGTGAAACAACTGTAAGCAGGATTCCAAAACTGGGCTAGGGCTCGGAATAAATGCTTGTCCACTTTGATACCAAGTAGGTAAGGCAAGTCCCCGTAGTCACAGTAAAACATCTGCTTGGTCCCGTCGTCCCATTGATCCCATATTTCCTTCATTTCTCGAAGATCATTTTGGATTACGGTGATACGGGTGAAGTCCCATAACTCTGATACGTACCCTTCTGCAAGACTATCGCCTTTCTCTCTCCACATCGTCTCAGCCCATAATCGTACATCTGCATTATCTTCTACTTTATCAAGAAACCTCTTTTCCATGATAAGCTTTCTATCTATACTGAACGTGAATCGACACCTCTTTTGAAATGAAAATGCCATGCAATCACAAACAAAGCAAATTAGATCTAGGATTTAAAGTAAACAATAATAAATAAAGCATCTATTCGGTAAGCACTAGGGTCTGGAATAGCTCTATCTCGGTGGGTTCTTATGGCTCGCTATGTGTGGTTTGGTTCTAAAGTAAGGGTACCTGAACCAGCAGATTCCTCGATCCTCACCCATTATAGGCTCATATGGACCGAGTTCAGTTCAGGGGAATACATTTCCCTATGGCCATGCGGAGATGAAAATCTCACGAAGACATAGGTACGGATGTATCCCGGAAGCGATTCACTATCCCATGCGGAGGTGAAAACCTCACGAAGGCATAGTTTCTCACTCCCACTTAAAAGGTGTGACCAACGGTCATGCAATGGAATGTGCAGAAATATACACCTAAACTCTAAACAAAGCAGTAATTATAAACAAATAATAAAAGCCAAAATAAAGGCAAAAAGCAAGTTTTCAATTTTGACACAAAGACAAAAAGCAATCAACTAGTGGCTTGACTCTCTTATTTAAAGTCCCCAGTGGAGTCGCCAAGCTGTTGACACCATTTTTTTGGATGAAAACGGGGTCGACTTGGATTTTGAAAAAAGAATGAAAACGGGAGTCGCCACCAATCCCTTTTTGACGAGGTGTGATCGGGTCACCTTAAAATGTGGTTGTTTTTAATAAATGATTTAATTTTATTAAAACAACGATTTTGGTCTACGAAATTCAGAAAAATGAGTTCGGGAGTCGGTTACGCACGAGGAAGGATTAGCACCCTCGATACGCCCAAAATTGGTACCTAGTTGATTAATTAGTGTCTTAGTGTCGAAAATTGGAAATTTGAAGAGTTTTTTAAAAAAAAATACGATCCTTGAAAGAAACTCTGATGACGTGAATTGGAATATAAGATTCTCTTGTTCCGAAGGAATATCACATCCAGCACGTTAGGACATGATACTCTAAATCATCGAAACCAAGATCACCTTATAGTTTAATGAAACCACACTTTGAAGCTTTAAGAGGATATTTGGCTATTTAGTCGAACGAGAAATCGAAACCCAGCACGTTAGGGCACGTTTTCTCGATTTTCTAAACGCGAAATATTGCCTTATTTAGAAAAATTTTCCTTTTGATGCTTGGTATTAATGCTTGACAAAAACAATAACGAATACGACAAGGTGAGCAAGGCAAAGTGAGTAACAATAATACAATAGGCAAAATGAAATGACGAGGCGATTACATAAACAAAGCATACAAATAAATAAATAGAACTAACATTTTAGAAAAAGCACAAGTGTACATGGATAAATAAACAAACACCAAATAACGATGATGACAATAAATACAATTATGTAAAAAATATATATGCATGTATAATTTAAAGCCATAAAATAAGAAATATATAAATTACAGAATATGAAAACATAGATAAGTATGTACATATATATAAAATCGGTAAGTATTATAAAAAATGTAAATGTGTATTTATATATTTACAAATCGTGATAATATAAAATATATGTATGTGAATTATAAAATATGTGAAATATACAAAAAGCATTTTTAAGAGTATAAAGAATATATAAGTATGTATATGATGTAAAATATGCATAAATATATGTAAGTATATGAGAATTATGAAATGTGAAAAATATATTTAAGTATGTATAAGTACGTATATATACATATTATAAATATATAAATATATAACAAAGCATAAACTAATAATAATAATAATAATAATAATAATAATAACATTGGAATATAAAAGAAACGAACATAAAATTAATAAAATATTAAAATAAAGTGAAATGAAAAATATTAAATATGAAAAAATATATGTGTATACACGTACGTAATAAAAATATACACTAGTACATAATTATAATAATAGTAATACTAATAATACTAATAATATAAAAATAATAAGGATATTTAATAAAGATACAAAAATAAACGAAAAAAGGATTAAAATTGAATTAAAAACAAAGTTGTAGGGCCAATTTAAAATGAAAACAAAGAAAAGGGACTTAATTGTAACACGCGTGCAACTTGGAGGGTCAAAAGCGCAATAAACCCAAGTATTAAAACGCTGCGCAGCATGGGGGACCAGAATGAATTCGGGGCGAAACCATGGAGCCAAATTAAAAAAAAAAACCTTGATTGTAAACTCCCAGAAAAGCGGAAGGGCTAAAAGTGCAATTAGCCCTTCCAAAGAAAAACACGCGGATCCTCCCTGGTGCGGGTCGGGTCGACCCGACCCGTGTTCAAAACGGCGTCGTTTTATTTATTTAAACTGGGGGTCCAAAACGGTGCGTTTTGACCCCCTATAAAAGTTAAAAATATTCAAAAAAATCATTTGTAAAGGTGAGGGGAAAAAAAAGAAAAGGGAGAGAGGAAAGGGGAGCCCGGAGCGATTTCCGGCCAGGAGAGGGGTCACCGGACGGCCACCGGAGGCTCGCCGGCATCGGCGCCGGCCATCGCACGCGGTGGCCGGAAAGGTAAATTTTTTTTTAATTTTTTATTTTTTTGTTATTTATTCTTGGTCTTAGAATGTATAGATTTTAGGTTTATATTAATAAAAAAAGGTATAGATATGTATATAGAAATCGAAAGAAAATGTATGAAAAAAAAGGTAACCTTTTCCGTTTGCCTTTCCTTTTTCCCGAATGCTTGCTATCTCAGTACTGAGATCTATGTATTTTTTTTAAATTCTAGCTTCTGTTTTTTAAAATGCCAGAAAACAAACAAAAAAAGAAAAAAACCCCCTTAGATACAATTTTTGATTCGGGTTTTTATAACCCCTTTTCATCCTATTTCCTATTGTTTCTGTTCTGTCTCTTTGCATGGGATGGGCACAATGGAGGTGACAGAGGCATGGTGGTACAGAGGAGCAGGTGGCCGACATGGTGGCATGGAGAGCTGGGCGTGGCAGACGAGGAGGCCACGCGAGGCATGCGGCGCTAGGGTTTGGGGGCATCTTTCTGCCGAAAATGTTAATGTTGTCTGGGCTGGGTTTTTAATTTTTGTTTTAGGCCATGGGCTACATTGGGCTTGTTATTTTTCCTTTGTAATTAGACTGTTGTTTATCTTGTTTTAATATTCGGGCCTGGGCATAAAATTGGGCCTTACATATAATATAAAAATAAATGAATGTATTATTTTTTAAAATATTTAATGTGCATAATTCACAAAATCTATATCAACTAAAGTCAACTTTAATTTTTATATCCATTTTCTAAGAACCTAGTGAAAATGGTGTGACAAGTTTTTTCATTATTTTAAAACTGTGTGATGTAACGTGCCACCTTCTTTGGAAGGTAGGCAATAGCAGACGTTTTATGATATTTCCGCCATAAAAAAAAAAAGATTCCACGACCTTTAAATCCTGTTCAGTTTCGTACAATCACACACGCACACAAATTATGGAAGCCAAAATGAAGAAATTATGTCTTTCTCTTGCGATTTTTGGGCTGGTATTCTTCAATTCAATGGATCCCTCCAAAGCTATTTCAATGGAAACCAACAGCACCACCACCACCACCACCACCACCATCTCCATCATCGCCAACAACAACGAGTTGGAGTTTCTGCTGGATTCGCATTTCAGTAGGATCCTACAAAGTAGCGGAAGTGTGAGCGGCAACACCGGTAATGCTGGTCAACCGGCGGCAGATTGTGGTAGAGGTCAATCTTATGATAGCTGCCTTCCGAACCCGAACCGCCCCGCTACGCCTCAAAATTGTGGGACTTACAACCGTGCCTGCGGCAGGTAAAAGACCGTAAAATGTGTGTTGGTATAGTTTGTCTAAGGATAGAAGCCTTTGGTGATCCGAACCACGGAAATCCAACGAGTGATTTCCTCTTATCATTTGGTTCCTTTAATTATTAGCTGTGAATTTCTCTCATCTTCTCTTTTTCAATCTGTTGAATTGGGTTTCATTACATAGTGGTATGTTCGAATAATCATCATGTTTATTGAATTTGCAATTATTGACTGTTTTTCCCCTTTTTTCTGTTTTTCATTATATATGGATGATATTATTTTAGGCTTCTTTTGTTTTTTTTTATCCATTTATGTCGTGATATATTTTTAAATATTAATATAATAATATAATGCTTAAACAACCTTCAATTACATAAAGATTTTAAATAATTGAATATATACTAATATAAAAAATATATCCTTAACTTACTCGAAATAGATTTAGCCTTAAGTAGAATTGTTATACCCCTACACCATAAAATTTCTATGCTATTCTCCTTATGCCCCAGAAGTAGAGCTCATGTCATGCCAATACAAATGGATTAATGATTGATCCCAATTTCTTGGAGTCATCAACCCCATGATGGTCTCATCTAGCCCATTTCCTACCTTAAGAAGTCAAATCCAGCTTCCAGCCTAAATCGAGCTTATTATTGAATGCAATAGCAAAATCATCGACTTGATTCATCTATAGAAGCCAAAAAGAAAGCGGACACATACACACAACTTAACATCTTTTGGTCACCAAGTATTGCGGCTTTCCGCACCTTCACGATGTGATTCCAAGAGTTCTCTACACCTCAAGGTATAAACCACCCTATCAAACAACCTTCAATATTTTGTGTTGTAACAAAAATAATGGCAAAAAGGAGTGCACTTTTTCAGTAACCTTTTCGAATTTGATTGTATTGAAAACATAGAAATTTGAAAATTCAACACTTCCTCGAAGAAAACGATGCCCCACCAAAATCCAATTGGTTTAATTAAATAATAGAACAATTATTAACCAAAACAAGAAAACTATTCGCGTACTTTTCATGGATTAGGTTTATTTTCGCTTTGTGTTTTGTTAGTTGGATTTTTACACCGTCTCTACAAAAGTTATAAAAAATAATCGGAAGGTAGAAGGAAGATGTTGACATAGTTGCAAAAAAACTAATTAAAATTTTATTAACGTCAATTATTTCGCATAAATATATGTATTTATAATTTGTTTTATTTTGTAAAAAAAACCTAACAAAACTAAAAATGAATAAAAATTAATACGCTTACGGACTTATCATAATACGACTGTTCAGATGCTCCATTTGATTCTTTGGAAGGATCCACATGGGCAGTAATGCATTGTCTTGCATGCCCAGCAAACTAATAACACTTAAATTAAAAGTTAAGGTGATAAAAAGATTTGATATATACGATACTGATAATTTAAAAATTCAATAAAACATTTTGAAGTTTAGAGACCAATCTAAGATATAAGTTATAATTTGAAGATGTTTGGTATAATTAACACTTAACTTATTTTATAAAATATTATATTATCATCAATATTTTTAAAACCAAACTATTAAGCTATTAGTTCGTCAGAAAAATAAAAAGAAAACAAAAGGTGTATAGAAAATTTTATAAATAAAATTATAACAATTAATCCAAGTATTCAATACCTGTTGGGTGTTCAACAACCAGTCTTTCGGTCACAGTTTTATACTTATTTCTCATCTTGTTTCTAATGTCATATAAGTTAAATATAATTTTATACTTTTAATATTTAATTAATTTTTAAATATTATATTTTTAATTGCAGTAGTTAACGTAAAATAATATTTCTTATTTAAATAATTAAAGTATATTAACTTATCAATCCAAATATTATAATTAAAATTTTCAAATAATAATTAAAGCATTTTTAATATATTAAACATACAATATGGTTTTACAGTTTTACTTTGTGTAATTAAGGCAAAGTATTCAAAATAATAACTAATTAACATAATTAAGTTTAATATTTGTCGAAACCATTTTTTTTGCAAAAACGGGGTCGACTTGGATTTAAAAAAATGAAAACAAATACGGAGTCGCCACCGATCATTGTTATGAGGTGTGATCGGGTCACCTTGAAAAGTGGTGGTTTTTAATAAACGATTTGATTTTTATTAAAACCATAATTTTGGTCCACAAAATTCAGAAAAACGGGTTCGAGAGTCAGTTACGCACGAGGAAGGGTTAGCACCCTCGACACGCCCAAAATTAGTACCTTGTTGATTAATTAGTGTCTTAATATCAAAAATGTGTAAAGATTTTAAAATACGATCCTTGTATTAAAAAAAACTTGTATAAATCAATTAGCCGTTAAGACCCTCTCATTTCGGAGAGAGAAAATGTCATACCCAATGAGCTAGGGCATGATATTTCACCTCCTCAAAAAATGAGCTTGTCCAAAAACTCGTGCAATAAAATTTAAAAGGATATTCAATTGTTTAAGTCAGATGAAAAAAATCGCAGCCCAATACGTTAGAGCACAACTTCTCAAAATTCTAAACATTGAATATTGCCTTTATTATTTTTAGAAAAATCCACATCTCGAGAAAACAACGTGTTATATCCAATGCGTTAGGACACCACATATTGAATTCCCGATAATAAGCTTTTTATGTTTTTTGATTAAAGAGCATTCTCAATTATTTAGATTCAATGAAGAAAATTGGAACCCAATACATTAGGGCTCAATCCTCTCGAAGATCCCAAGTACCGAGTATTGCCTTTATTTTCAAAATTTTTTCTTTTTTACGAATTTGGGTAAAAATTATATATGACGGAATAAAAATTATGATAATGTAAGTAAAAATAATACGAGCAATAACAAAAATAAACAAATAAAAAGGTCAAATTAATAACATGCAAAATAACAAGTATAATAAGCAAGTAAAGTTAAAACATTCTTTTAAAACAATGAAGAAAACGTGAATAAATAATTAAAAGGAACGTGAACAAAATTATAAAAATACAAGAGTATAAATATGTATATATGTATGCATATGGAAATTATAAAGTATATAAAATATATATGTATATATATAAATTGTAAAATATATATAAAAAATATATGTGTATATGAATTATAAAAATAAAAAATATATATGTAAAAATGGTATATTTTAAAATATAAAGGATATATAAATAAGCATATATATATTTATGGAAGGAAAATGTGTATGTAGATATATATCGTTATGTATATAAAAACGCATTATAATGTATACATAAATTATAAAACGTAATAAGTATAGAAGCATGTATATATAAATCCAAGATATATATATATATAATTGAATCTAAAATTGGAAAGGTCTGAATGAGTAACTAATAACAAATATGATAATAACAATATTAAAAATAATAATGGTAAAAATAATGACAGCATCATCAAAATTAATTAAAAAATATAAAAAGATTAATTTGAATTGGAAACAAAGCTTTGGGGGCAAATCTATAAATAAAATAAAAGAGAAGACCATTCTGAACACGCGCATAACATGGAGGGACTAAAAGGGAAATTTTCCCTTCTCCAAAGCGCATCGTTCCATTAGGGACTGGAATGTGATGAAAATAAAATTATTAGGCTTAATTAAAATAAATAAATAAAATCAAAAGGATCGAATTGAAACAAGTGTAAAATGTTGGAGGACCAAGATAGAAATTATCCCACTTTTAAAGGAAACACGTGGATCCATGGGCTCGGATCGGGTCGCACGTGGGTCATGCAAAACGGTGTTATTTTGGCACCGAGATCCCCAAGTGAAACGACGTCATTTTACTTATGCTATAAAAGCCAAAATTCCTTCAAAATTTTCATTTCTCTCCTCTTTAAAACAAAAAAAAAAACTAAAAAAAAACTCTCAAACCCCATTCTCTCCCCCAGAACTCGGCCAGAGGTACGGCCATCGGCCGTTGCTGGCGGCCTATGGCCGGAAAAGGGGAGAACTTCAAATCTGGTCCTTTCAAGCCTCGTAAGCCCGAATCAATGTTCAAAGTTCCCAAAATGTTAAAAAATACCCCAAAGACCCAAGAAACCTTTCGACTTCCGGCCACCTATCCTTGGAGGTGGCTCCCTCGGCCGTCCCGGCGGCATTGAAAACCCAAAAATAGGTGAGTTCCTTCCCTTTTTCTTTTTATTTTATTTCCGTATGTAAAAAATAAAATAAATAAATAAAATAAAAATAAAAGTAGACTACAAAACAAAGCGAAAACTAAAATGACAATAGATATAAACCTTTGGGATTTTTTGATTGATTTTTGTTCTCTTAGTATTCGATCGTCCGTGTAAAAGTTACATAGTTATTTTCGTGGCTTTTATAGCCACGATTACACTGTTGTCAATGTTAATGTTTGCTCTTGCTGTGCTTTTTCTTTTGTTTCTGTCTTTTATTTTCATTGTCGTTTCTGTGCTGCTTCTTTTGGTCCTTTTTGTAGGTATGGGGGGTCAACGGAGGAAAATTGCTATTTTGGTGCAAATGGAGGCTGCCTCGGGCGACGAACGTGCTACTGAGGCACATGGGCAACAGGGGGAACGGCGCCTTAGGGTTAGGGTTTTAGTTTCTACTGAAACCAATTAAGGTTTTGGTCGTCAGGCTTCGGGCTTGTTACTTGGGTTTTAGATATTTATTTTTGGATTGTAAGCCCGGGCAAAATTGGGCTATTACAATATTAATTAAGTGATAATTAATATGTTTAGAATTCTATTTAAGTAATAACTATAATTCAGATCAATAAAATTAGCACAACTTTTATTTAAGTCAAAAAATTTTAAACTAATAATTATAAATTATAATTATAATTATAATTATAATTACTACAACTTTTTTCATATATTTTATAATTAAAGTTATATTTAAGCAATACATCTATTTTAAAATTAGTATAACTTTTTTAACTAATATCTGACACAACTTCTGATAAATTAGTACATCTATTTTAAAGTTATATTTAAGTAATACATCTATTTTAAATGTGTAATTATTATAACTTCTGCTAAATTTTAATTATTTTTAAATGTATAGTTATCACAACTTTTCAAACTATTAATTCTAAATTAAATATTATAATTATTTTTAAATATGAATTTAATAATATAATGAAAAATAATGGTATTCTCTTTAGTTTAATTTTTTCTAAATTCGTATTTTTATATTATATATATTATAGATAGAATCTTTTTACATTTTATTTATTTTTTATGTTGGGTTTCTGCCCATTGTTAAAAAATGTTAATTGAGCCAAAATTTTATCCATAACCCAATAAATATAGTAAAACACAGTTGTAGTGTTTTTAACCGATTTCAATTTTCAGTTCAATGATGACTCACTTAAAAGATGCTTTGATAATTCTGCTTAAATTGATACATCCATCAACTTTTGATTTAACCAGATAAATCGACTTATTCAATTTCAACCACATTGATTACCATTACTTATTCAAAAACATTATATATCAACATAAAGTAAAACAACTCTAAGCATGATTTTAGATCATTCTTTATTGGCTCATTTAGCATTTGCCCATATAATAACAAGAGGAATGATACAAAAAGACAGATTAGCCGCGGCAGTAAGTTCCCCTACAATTAGCTCTACCTCCTGTGGCAAGACAACTAGCATACTGAGGACTCGGGCAAGTCTGTTGCACCGGCCTATTCTGGTTTCCCGTGTTACTGGTTACCGGCGTGTTACCTCTCTGAAGGATCTAACAACGTTAGAATTCATCACCATGTCCAACTCCAACTCCAGCTCCGAGCCCAAAGCCTCAACGATCCTGCATTCGTTGAGACGGCCTTTGCACTTGTAGCTGAAGTTGCTCTTCACTGGAAAATCAGCTTTGCAACCATTTGTTTCAAGGAGTATTATTGTCACCGTAAAAACAAGAAGAATGTGTATGTTTCTCATGTGAATTAATCCCATTTTTGTACTCTCTCTCTCTCTCTCAACTGGCTCAAGGTGGAGGAACAATTAGTGACATTGTTTAATTTATAGACTAGGAGGGATAGAAAAGATTGGGAGTTGTTGCATTTGAAATTGACAAATTAATATTTTATTTAGAGAAGAGACAATATTAGGTGATAATGACATAGGATTCAAAGAGTAGGAATCCCATGTTAAATTAACTTGGATTTGAAAATTAAGTGAGACGTTAGACATTCCCAATTGATGAGAACCTTATTTAACATATGGAAATGGGCTTTACAAAGATTGTATTTGGGTTGTACAATTTTATTTTAACTTTCATAGTGCTGGAATTAGTTTTTTTAATATAAAAATATTTTTTATCCTTTATTATTTTTTAAAAAATTATTACGAATTATAAAATAATATTTTTCTAATATAATATTAACAAGCAAAATTTTGTATAAATATATGGAATTGGTAATTTGGTGTCAAGGGAGTGCTCACCCTATTAGGCACTAAAACGGTGAGAAAACAGTTTCTATATTTGAAGTGTTGACAATTTATTAAACAATTTATATGGATTATGTTGACTATATGGATGATATCTAATTCATCATTGAAAATCATATCACTGTGAGAACTATATATTGTAGATCAGATCGGATTGAATCGGATCACCAAGTCAATCTCTTAGATCATGGATATTGGATTGGATTGAAACTTTAATTGCTTAGCTATCAAGAGTCCATATTTACCCCGGTTACTATTATTATAATGTATTTAGCTTATCTAATTGATGTTTTGATGGGATTATGATAGATCTTCATATGTTAGCAAGTCTCGAGATAATCTATATAATTGAGAGACTTATATATCTGATTGTACGGAGAAAATTAAGCACTTAATTTGTTCTTGTGAAAAACCTTATTGTATGAGTGCATTTTGATATTAAAACTTTTGTGTTGTGATTTTACTTGTTGAATTCACAAAGGGTGAATGTATTTACGGGTGAAGCCATAAACAATTTTTAGGGGGGCCGAAATTAAATTATAATTTTTACGATAGTAAAAATATAATTTTACCATTTTAATAACCTCTATCATTATAACTTCTAAAGGATTAAATCAAAAATTTTCATTTTACGGGGGGGGCCTACCAGCCTCCTGGTTTCGCCCCTGAATTTAGTGATAAGAATATCGAGTCTTCAAGATAGAGAGGTGAAAGAAATTGTCATGGGGTATGATAAATTAGAACAACTTATTTTTAAAAAAAAAATTAATAGAATAACTTATTGATTTTTTTTTTGATAGAATAGAACAACTTATTGTTATTATTGAAGAGAGGGGATATTTTTCTCATTAAGCTAAGCTCCACAAATTTAAAAAAACCGAACTGCATAAACAATTTTATTGTATTCTATTTATTTATTATTTTACATTTAGTGGTAAAGGATTCCCCAATCCCTTATTCTCAACAACGGTTCAAACTAACAATTTAAATAATGTTTTTTGCTCAGATTAAATTACAATAATAAATTATATAAAATATAAAGCCAATAAAGTCACAACACTAACACTATATATATAACAATTACCTAATAATCAATTTCTAGTTAACTCAATGTCGTAAATATAAAAAATTTCTTGACCAAAAAAGATTGACAATTTTAGTTTTATTTAAAAATTTTATAGTGAATATCCATTATACCCAATAAATCATAAAATTTCATGTGCTTACTTACGTCAAATCAATTTAAAAAGTAAATGAGGTATTGATACTTATAAACAATTTAAGTTTAATTTGACAGAAAAAACTTTAAATTGATTTAATGATTTTAAACTTAAACTCAAATAACACGAACTATCAATCAAATTTGAGCACCATAATACTTTAGTGTGCAATTCTAAAATCTTACACAAATAACGCCCTAATAAGAAAATTAAGCTAATTATCTAAGTATAACCAACTAACAACCAATGAAATTATTCTCAAACCAATGAAATGCAAGATAAATAGTTTATTTACATCATAAATGAATCTAAATAATGATAAAATAAGGGATTATTCTAGCTTAAAACAAAGTGTGATAAGGTTTTATCATCTTTGTTGTATCAATTTAATCAAAACTCTTTAATACTTCATAGCCAAGTAAGCTTTTTATACCTGGCCATCAATTGGGTCAAGTGTGGCCAAATTTGAACCTTGCAAATGGACTCCTATGCTGCCCAAAATGTCATTGACTAGTCCTCTAAGTATGCAATCAAGGCCTGCAAAAATTCAGTAAGAATTAAGTCCAATTACTTAAGCTGTATGGGTGGCAAGTCCATATACATCAAACCAAAACCGAGTTCATACACAGTACAAAAAATCGTGCATTTAACCTCTTATTTTAAAGTTATATAGAGAGATTATGAATAATTTTAATATTATATGAAAATATTATCCTAAAAAAAAATAGAAAGTTCATTGACCAAGTAAAATTCCTAAAAATGCTAATTTTTGCTACTTCTTGGATTAGCGGACATGTGGATAGAACTTTCTGGAACAAGTCTGCTGAACTATTCACATTTTCGAAACGAGGTTCAATGGACCCGAACATGAGCTTCCTAAAAATTGATGAGTGGGTTGTTTTCCACCCTTTTATAAATATTTTTGCAAAAAAAATGTCTCAAAAAGATGTAAATTTCCAAAATATAAAGTTTCCAAGTAATTTAAAAAATAAAAATTTTCCTAAATTGGAAGGTTCCGAGGACGGTGAAATTCTTTCAATGAATTTTTCCTTTTACAAATTTCAACTTCACATGTATCATGAATCAACTTAAAATGGATAGAAATTATTTTCTTGAACAAAAAATTTAGCTTTGATTTCATTTGGCATGTCTAACTTTTAGTGATTGGTTCTTTAGATAAAACAAACATTTGTGAATCATTCTTTGTTTTTCCATGGTTTGCATCATACTCAATTCAAACTGCTTATGAATCTAATCAAGTTTTTCACTTCAATATATATTTAAATTATGAAATTATGTTTTTACCTTTATTCTATAGCAACAATTTAAGTAGAAACAAGTTCAAGCTTGAATATAATCAATCTTATTTGAACTCAAAAATTTATAAACGAGTCTAATCAAACTCAAATTTAAAAATTGATATTTAATTAAGTTTAAGCTGAAAATTAAACATTAAATTTTAAGTAGAGCTCAAACTTGCTTCTATTTGAGTTTGACTCAGCCCGATTAACACTTCAATATCAACCTTCTGAATTCAAAATCAAACAAGTATGTTGTATTAGGGACAACTTGATCTATATAAATTAAGTATAAAAAGTTTTGTCTGGTTTGTACGGCAACTAGGGGAAAAGTCATCATATATATATAAAGTGTTACCTAAGAAATAGAGAAAAAATTAGAAGATTTAGAGAGGAACAGGATATTAACTGAATTTGGTTTGTCCCCAGGAAGAAGGTTCTTCAAGACTTGACTATTTGTGCCTAATCGAAACCAAGAAATTAGACTCTTAATATATATATATGAAGAACTTGGACTTTTTTCAACAATGCATTGATTATAATACCAAATAGCAGTCCCTTTTTTCTTTGCTATGTTGACCCTTTAAAGCAAGTTTAATTGTAGCAATATTCTTGGTCTTCGGCATGTCTTGTTTTTTCCATTCTAAACCACAAATTCCACTATTGTATATAAAATATTACGTAAATTTTGACACTTTTCACATTATAAAATTTTAGAATAGAAACTAGGGACCTATTTGATAACGAAAGAGGAATTGTGCAAGTGTTTGACCACGAATTTTCTCCATTTCTCTTTGTTTAATTGGCTTAATTGCATAAAATGTTTTCAAATTATGGTTTGGTATTAAATTGGTTCTCAAACTTTAAAACATTTTAATTGAATCCTAAAATTATCAATACCATATCAATTAAGTCATTATGTCAATCCAACCATTAGCTTGAGCATTAAATATTGCCTACTCAAATATGGAGTGAAGCATAATTAAAACACATTGATCAAATTATAAAAACATCTGTACTTATTATATTATCAGTTTGGATTTGACATATTAAAAAAATAGCTCTCCTATATTTTATTGACACTATATGTTTTCCTTCAACACATTAACTTCAAACCATTTATGTTTGGTAATGTTGGGGGTTTTCACCTGCTAGTTCTATGTTTTGTTAAAACGAGAACGGATTTTTTGTTCGGGCTGTGTGGAAGGTTTCAACATCATGGACAATTGTTGTTTTCAGCCTTCACAGTAGTGGTATGTTGGACAAAATAATAGTTCGAATTTGACTAGGACTTCTCAACTCTTTAAGTAGTCATAATGAGAAGTTTAAAGTGAAGAAAATGTTTATCCTTATCCTTATCTCTTGAGAGAGTTTAGGAGCTATCGGAAGATTGATTTATGAAGTTTTTTATGTGATAACTACTCAGGATAATTGATGGGATAATTTTAGCTTTTAAATTAGATTTTAAAGTTTATTAAAGCACTGTTGGATGGATTCTTATATCAGCCTATAAATAGATTGCTTATGGTGCCTTTATTGTGTTTTTTCTGTTGTTATTTTGTGACACTCTTTTAAATATCCTTTGGAGAGTTCTATTGGTTGTATTGTGAGGTATTTGGGAGAGTGATTTGTAACGGTTTAGGTTCAACTTTGGGGCCACAAATATCTGTGAGTGTAAAGAATAGTTCGGGCTTTAGCTAATAGTTGTATTGGATGAATTGTTGAATCAAATCATTCTCTGAGCGAGGCTTTGCAGATGTAGGACCATTGTGTCTGAAGTGCGTTAACAAACATTGCGCATTTTCTCTCCTTACTTTGCTCCTTGCCTTACTAACTAAAGGCTTTTTCAGGTAAAAAGACCTTTCAAGTCCCTTTCAATTTTGAAACTAAGCAAATTGGTCCCTCTAAAAAAACCAAAGCAATTTACTCCATGTCAATTTTAAAAGTGAGCAACTAAGGACAATTATCACGACGCTAATGTCTTACATCAATTGTACATAATTTTTGTAATTGGCCAATTTAGCCCAGGCCCAAATAATAAAAATAAACCAAACCAAAAAATAAAAATATAATAACAAAATCTATACAGTCCAAGTCCATTTACAATATGGCCCAAATGAAGAAACCTTAAAGCCCAATAACCTAAACCTCTTTTCAGTAAAATAAAAAAAACCCTAAAGCCCCTCCGCCGCTGCCATTGTCCACGTTTACATACGTGCACCCCAAAGCCTGACGCGTCTTGGCCTCCGTTGCACCGAAATGGCAAGGGCCTGCTCTTTGACTCTACCGTCACCTGTGAGAATGGAAAGAATGAAAAGACAGGAAGCAGATGAACAGCAGCAGATGAGTAGTAGATATAATAAAAAGAAAATATGTAAATCGGCTATAAAGGTCGGATTCAAGATGTAATTTTTTTGACACGGCGAAATATACACAAAAAAACAATCAAAATACAGAATAAAAAAATTCAAAGGTGATCCCCCCTTTTTTGTTTATTTTTCCTTCATTTTTTAAATTGTTATTTATATATATAAATAAAATAAAATAAAAAGGAAAGAAAAAAAGAAAACTCACCTGGTGTTTGGTCTTCTGCCACCGTGAGCAGCCGAGGAGGTTTGGATTCTAGGAGTCGAGAGGATCAAAAGGGATTTTTTTTGAAATTTTTTGGACGAACGACGGTGCCAATGACCGGATGTGGGGAGGCTGTAGAGAAAAAAAAAGGGTTTCAGAGATTTTTTTTAAACTGGTTTGAAATGAAATTTTTGAAATTTTATATGCACCAAACAGCGTCGTTTTGACACAACCCAAAATCTGACCCGTTTATTCCCCTAGGATCTGCGTGTTTTCGCATGGAGAGGATAATTTCTATATTGGTCATTCTGTTTTTCCTGTTCTTTTTAATATGATCCTATTTCATTTTTAGTTTTATTTTTATTTTTATCCTTTTATTTCATCCTTGTGCAAATTAGTCCCTAGGCTTACTGTTGACTCTCGCGAGGAAAGACACGTGTGTTGGGAATGAGGGAATTATTCGCTGCATCCCTATACTTTTTGTTTCATTTCAATTCAGTCATTTCAAAATATAAAAACAAGATTTAAGTAACGATTAAAACGATGATTATTCTGGTTTTCGAAGACTAAAAGTGTCGTGTCCTAACTGACGAGGGATGATCCTTTTTCTCGATTAATTAGAAATAATGCCTTTTTCTATTAAAATATCTTAATACAAAGGGATCACATTTTAAATTCTCTTCAAATTTTCAATTTTCAATATTAAGACATCAAGTAATCAATTAGGTACCAATTTTGGGCGTAACGAGGGTGTTAATCCTTCCTCGTGCATAACCGACTCCCGAACCCATTTTTTGAATTTTGTAAACCGAAAAACATTGTTTTAATAAATCAAACCTCTTATTAAAATGATCAAATTATGAGGTGACCTAATCACACCTCCTGAAAGTGATTGGTGGCGACTCCATTCTTCATTTTAAAATAAAAAGTCAATTTTAAAAAAAATGTTTCGACAACTTGGCGACTCCATTAGGGACAAAATAAGAGAGTCAAGTCGTGAGTTGATTACTTTTGGTTTTTTTTTGTCGAAAATTAATAAATTGGTTTAAATTTACGAGCCTTTATTGCATTTCGTCCTTTATGTTTTGACATCTTGGGTTGTATAATGATCTAATATATCTGTTTTATTGATTCGAAAGTTTCTTTTGTGTGTTTTCTGCATATTGCATTGCATAACTGTTCGATCTTGCCTTTCTTAAGTTGGAGTGAGAAACTATTCCTTCGTGAGGTATTCACCCCCATATAAGATAGTGGATTGCTTTTGGGATACATTTGTACCTATATCTTCATAAGATCTTCATCTTCGTATAACTATAGGGAAATATATTCCCTTGAACTGAACTTGGCCTGCATGAACTTATAATGGGTGAGGATTGAAGAATCTGCTGGTACAGATACCCTTACTTTAGAACTGAACCACATATAATGAGCCCTAAGAATTTACCCTAGGTAGAACCACACCAAACCCCTAGTGGTCACCCGAATAGGTGCTATATTTATTATTTCTTGCTTGCTTTAAATTCTAACTTTGTATGAAATGTATTGACTTGTTTTGTTTTGTTTTGAATATGATTGCATTACATTTTCATCATAGAAAATGGTGTTGATTCACGTTCAGTTGCTAAATAAAGAGCTTGTCATGGAAAAAGGGATTTCTTGATAAAATGGAAAACAATGCAGCCATCCAGATATAGTCCAAGAAGACACAATAAGAGAAGGGTGGCAGCCTGACGGAGGGGTACATGTTAGAATTTTGGGATTTCACTTGTATCAGTGTGACTCAGAATAATCTCTAAAAGTTGAAAGAGGTATGGGATCAATGGGATAACAAAACCAAGTAGTTATTCTACTGTAACTATGGTGATTTGTCTTATCTCAAAGTGGATAATTACTTATTCCAAGCTCTTGCCCAGTATTGGAATCCCGCTTATAGCTCTTTTACTTTCAGGAAGGTAGATTTGGTGCCCACCGTAGAAGAGTACACAACTCTACTCCGTTGCCCAAAGATACAAGCCGACAAAGCGTATTCAAGAGCCACCAAGGTCCCTACTTTCTTAAAGAGGCTAATAAGCATAACGAGGATGAGTGAGCAATAGGCCGTAGCCCGGATTAAACAAAAAGGCGATAGCAAATGTATCACTTGGAAAAGTTTACAGGATTTGATCTTGGCACATCCAGATACGAATAAAAGAGTTGATGTTTTCGCCTTGAGTATTTAAGGGTTGGTTATCTTCTCCAAAGCACTAGGGCACATAGATGAGGTAGTTTCAGATCTATTTGACCGACTTGAGAAAAGGGTCACGCCCATCCCGACAATTTTGGGTGAAACCTTCAGATCTTTGAGTGCGTGCCAGAGAGCGAGTGAAGGAAGGTTTATCGGGTGTGTGCAACTCTTGTTAGCATGGTTTTATAGCCACTTTTAGAAGGTAGAAAAGGTTTCTTATCGAGTATTCTCCGAGAACTACTCCTCATTGAAAGAGTTAGTGGCTACCCCAAGGCAAGAAACCATTTCAGAAGAAAAGTGGGTAACAATTCTCCAGTGTCCAAGACGAAGACATGAAGGGCCCCTTGGATGATCCCTGATGAGATTTTGTACCGATGTGGAGACTTCGGCTGGGTCCCTTTACTCGGGATATAGAGAGCTATTAAATATGACCCTCTACTTATATTGAGATAGTATAGGTCGAGGCACTTTATACCAGCAACGTAAGGGTTGGCTCAATGTAGATTTGCGTACAAGGGTGATAATTACAAGAATAAGGTTCGTGAAATATCAAACGCTTGGAACCAAACCCACAAAATGAAAAGATTTGCTACAAATCCCATCACGACCCCCGAATATGATTAGTTGTGGGCTAAAAGAGTTAATTACAATGTCCCTTTATCAAGTAAAAAAAACACACGACCAATAGAAGAACACCTACAAGTGATCCTTTCCGAGCTAGAGATCATAAAGCAAGACTTTGAAAAGAAGATTTCAGAGCTAGGGAAAAATATAGAATAGTTGGAGGAAGAAAAGATGTAGCTAGGATTAGACGTTGACGTCCAAAAGTTAAAAGCTGAAAAAATGAGAAAAGGAAAGAACAAGGCTGAGGAAGACTTTGATAGTCTAAAAACAAATTATAAGAAGTTGTATTTGTCGATGAGAACTGCAGGGTTGGGTAAAACATCGTTACAATGGTGACAAGAAATCAAAGAAGAAAATATTAGAGCTGATCAACTGGAAAAGAAATTCCAAGATGCTCGAGTTTGAGAAGATGCTTTAGAAAGGGATTTGCTAGAAATTCGAAATGAAAAGGTTGGATTAAGAGCCCAGGTAGTAGAATTAGAAAGGTCACTACATCAATATCGTAGTCGCAACTCCGTAATTGAGTTGAAAGCAAGCATAAATAAGATTGAAGATTTGAAAGAAGAAATAGAAAAGCTTAAGACCGCACTGCAAAATTGTAAACTTCAAGTTCAAGTTCTTGAAGCAAACAATGAACACTGGAAAGAGCAACTCCAATGCTCTCAAGGTCAGACTAGGGATAGAGATTACATCATGGGCGAAGCTGTGACTCAAGTACGGGAAGTGGCCGACCATTTACAAACCCTAGCGGTTCAAGCTGACATGCTGAGCTTAAAATACGAATCAGAATCAGATCGAGGCCGAAAATTAACTAGGCTTCTTAGAAAAGTCAAGGCTTTGAGTATTAGGGTAAGGCCGTATATGTAAATATATTTGTTTTATGTAAAGAGATTTGTTTTCTATTAAAGTTGTTCTAATATAATTGAATCACAATCAATGCATCTTTTTGCATTCATTTCATTCATTAGCATTACATTTCATCATATGCAATAAGTTTCATAAAAAGACCCTAATTAATCGAAATTATGATAGTTACCCTAGAAACCAACAAGAATCTACCAACTGAATATCGTTATAGTACCCGCGATAAAACCAAAGTAATGGATCAAAGATCAGAGAGATTAGAAAAAATTTAGAAAGACATGCAAGATCAGTTGCAAGTGCAACTGCAGGAACAATTAGCTAAAGTACAGCAAGACATGAGGGATCAAATACAAGAATCCCAACGAAGCATGAAAAGTCAGTTGACACAGTTACTAGCCAAAGGGAACTAAAAGGGGAAAAACATTGTGGTTAACTCGGGGGATGATAATGAAGATCCTACATATCCTCTAGGGTTTACTCCAGTAAATGTTCAAGCCCTACCAAAAACATATCTACGAAGGGTACCCGTTACCATAAGACCTCAATTATATCAAGCCGGTACCTTAGCACCAGTGAACTACCCAACAAGTTTAGGATCCAATCACAAGGATAATCCGACCAACCCAGTTATTCCCGATTTAGACGACATGGTTGAAATGGATAGAGCAAGAGTAGAATTACTGAAACAGCTGGAAGATCGGTGCAAGTGGTTGGAGGAAAAATTCAGAGCTATGGAGAATGCTGACTACCTTTGCGGGGTTGATGCTAAAGAGTTGAGCTTAATCCCAGATTTAGTACTCCCACCAAAATTCAAAACTCCATAATTCAAAAAGTATAATGGGACTAGTTGTCCTGAAGCCCATATCACAATGTTCTGCCGAAGAATGACGAGATACGTCAGTAATGACCAATTTTTAATCCACTGCTCCCAGGATAGTCTGATCAGGTCAGCATCTAAGTGGTACAACCAGCTAAACCGTGCCAAAATCAACTCATAGAAAGACTTGGCACAGGATTTCATGAAGCAATATAGCCACATGATCGATATGACATCCGATAGAATTACGCTGCAAAATATAGAAAAGAAGCAAAGTGAAAGTTTCAGACAATATGCTCAGAGATGGAAAAAGGTGGTAACACAAGTCCAACCACTTCTTCTAGAGAACGAAACGATAATGCTTTTCATAAATACTCTGAAAGCCCTGTCTATTAACCATATATCAGGAAACACTATCAAGAGCTTCTCAGATATAGTAATGTCCGGTGAGATGATTGAAAACATAGTAAGGAGTGGGAAAATAGACGCGGGGGAAAACGCCAAAAGATCACCCTCAAGGAAGAAGAAAAATGAAATAAACATCATAAGCGTGTATAACAAGAGCTATTCAAAACCGGTCACCATGGGCCACTTAAGGACCGTGACAACCAGCCATCAAGGCCCTTCGAGGCAAGAACCTAACTCAAGGCCAAACACAGAAAAACTCCAGTTCACACCCATCCCGATAACATATAGGGAGTTATATCAAAATTTGTTCGATACGTATGTGGTATCCCCATTTTACTTGAAACGTATGCAACCTCTATTCCCAAAATGGTATGATGCACTGCATTCAAAAATCTGATTAAAAGGTTTATCAAGATGGGGATTATAAGCTTCAATGATCCATCATGACGTAATGTGGTAGGAAATCTGTTACCCAGTTATTCAGATCAAAAGGCAAATACGATAATTGAGAGTGGAGGAAAGATGACCAAAATCGATGTGGCAGAAGTAAAAACCCCACTAAAATGAGTTTAGCAAAAGATGATAGACGTAGGGTTAATCGTTCAAGATTTGGAGGAGGTACCTAAAGGGATGAGAAGCTACTGTGAGTTCCATGCTGAAGAAGGTCATGAGATCCAAGAATACACTGAATTTAGAGTTTTGGTCCAAAGTTTGATGGATAACAAGGAGTTGAAATTCTTTGAAGATGTCAAATGCTTGAAAGGAAGAGACATCTGTACATCAGAGAAAGGATCGATGGAGAAGGTCAAAAAGGTCAACCACCTAGTGGTGATTATTTCATGACCAAGAAGCAATGAAGTGGGAGCACAAGCTGCACCAAGAGTCATAATTCAAAAACCCGTGGATTTTCCCTATAAGAATAGCAAAAGGGTTCCATAGAAATATGACTACAACATAATGATCCCAAGAGAGGAAAATTTGGTTGGCACTTTAGAAGAGGGCTAGGGTATTGGTTTCTACACGCGTAGTGGAAGGCGTTATGACCCTGTAAGTGCAAGAACCGAGACCACTAAAGGAAAAACCCTAGCAGTTGAGTAAAAAAATTAAAGACGGTTAAGCTGGCATCACCTATTAACGAGCCAATAATTGAGAATGAGGCTAAGGAATTCCTAAAATTCTTGAAACATAGTGAGTATAGTGTTGTAGAAAAGCTACAAAACAACCAACTCGTATATCAGTACTAGCTTTGCTCTTGATGAATGTGTTAAATGAAACTTATGTCGCTGATGATATCTCTATAAACAAGCTAGACCGTCTAGTTAACAATTTGAGTGCCGATAAGTCCATCTTTTTCAATGACGATAAAATACCTCCAAGGGTCATGGGATCCACAAAGGCTCTACATATCACCACCCGTTGCAAAGAATATACATTGTCAGGGGTGTTAATCGATAATAGATCTGTGCTGAACGTTTTGTCTCTATCGACACTGAATAGGTTGCATGTGAATAGGTTACACATGTCAAAATATAGTGAGACCATTCGATGTACAAAAAGGAGGGTAATGAAAAGGATTGAAATACCTCTTTTAATTGGCCCAAGTACATATGAAGTAGAATTTTTGGTGATGGATATCAGGCCCTCTTATAACTGTTTGTTGGGTAGACCTTGGATTCACTTAACTGGGGCAGTGTCATCGTCACTACACCAAAAATTGAAGTTGGTAACGGAGGGTCGAATGGTGACGATAAACGCTAAAAAGGATATCATTGCATCCGTAACTAGTGACGCACCATACATAGTAGTGGATGATGAGGCAATAGAATGTTCCTTTCAGTCACTGGAATTTGTTAATGCAACTTTCATTATCGAAGGAAATAAAATCTCAATATCAAGAATATCCAAAACCACGAAGATGGGCTTGTAGTTGACGGTTGGGAAATGAGCCTTACTTGGAAGGGGACTTAGAAAATACCTTCAAGGAATAGTCGAGACACCAATGTTGATGGACAAACGAGACCACTTTGGCTTAGGATACAAGCCAAATGCAAGACAAAGGAGGAAGGAGTTAGAAAAGAAGCAAGAAAAAAGAAGAGCGTGACTGAGTGAATGAGAGGTCAAGTAGGAACCGATAACCTTTCCTCACATATCCAAGACGTTCGTATTAGGAGAAGTCATTCATCCTGAATGAAAGCTGTCAAAAAAAGAAATCTTAGAAGGAATGTTAGGAAATCTGAGCATCAATGCCATATCCGAAGAAGAAATTAGGGAAAACCTGTCAGGCATTTATCCTTATACCCCGGAAGTGTTCTGAACAATTGGACTGCGAAAGAGATCCCTATAATTTTTAGAGCTAATTTAGAGTAATGTTCAAAACACACCTATTGCTCTAAGCCTAGGAGCAATAAGAATCCTTTTGTAAAATAGGCGTATGCCTAATACCTTTATTTCAATAATGCATCTTTGTGTCTCATTTTGGCAAATATTTTTTTTCATTTCATTCATACTCATACCACACAGATAATTATTCTTAGATTCATTTGTTTTTTGGGTCTTCCTTCATTCCTATAACAGGTCCCCAGATATCAATGATATGAGCGACACTACTACTGACTCAGAATCTCCTTTTGAGTATGATATGTGCCTAGAGGAACTTCAGGACTTTGAAGATGATCGAGATTGTAACTTATCTCTTGATTTGTTAAGGATGACAAGATGAGAAACAAATCATACCATACAAAGAGTCAGTAGAAGTTGTGAGCTTAGGAGACAAACAAGAAAAGAAAGAGGTAAAGATCGGAGCTTGCATCACCGTAGAGACAAAACGAGACCTCATTGAGTTACTCCAAGAATTCAAAGATGTTTTCACATTGTCATATTAAGACATGTCTAGTCTAAGTACAGATATCGTGGAACACCGGCTCCCCATAAAGGAAAAATGCAAGCTAGTTCACCAGAAACTTCGAAGGATGAGGCCCAATGTCCTGTTACAAATAAAAGAAGTGATCAAGAAACAATTCGGCGCTGGGTTTCCACAAGTAGTTAAATACTAGGAGTGGGTAGCTAATATAGTCCCTGTCCCTAAGAAAGATGGGAAAGTATGAATGTACGTGGACTACAGAGATTTAAACAAAGCCAGCCCGAAGGATAATTTCTCGTTGCCTCATATCAACACCTTAGTAGAAAACACGGCAGGTTATTCACTGTTATGGCTTTTCTGGATACAACCAAATAAAAATGCATCCTGAAGACATGGAAAAGACTACATTCGTAACCATGTGGGGGATATTTTTCTATAAAGTGAAGCTATTTGGACTGAAAAATACAATAGCGACGTATCAAAGAGTTATGGTAACTTTGTTTCATGATATAATGCACAAGGAAATCGAGGTTTATGTCGACGATATGATTGCAAAATCTCAAACAAAAAAAGAACATGTGCAAGTACTAAGGAAATTGTTCTTGAGGTTGCAAAAATTCCAGCTAAAGCCCAATCCAGCAAAATGTACCTTCGGGGCTAGGTCGGGAATATTATTAGGTTTTATAGTCAGTAAAAAGGGGATCGAGATCGACCCAGATAAAGTCAAGGCTATACAGGAGGTGCCCTCACTGCGCACTCAAAACGAGGTCTGGGGTTTCTTAGGGAGATTAAATTATATCGCTCGGTTCATTTCATAACTAACCGAGAAATGCGACCCCATATTCCATCTCCTTAAGAAACACAATTCAGGTGTATAAGATGAAAAAAATTTTGACAAGCCCCAGTACTAATGCCACCTAGTCTAGATAAGCCACTGATACTGTACTTGGCGCAGTATTTGAGAATTCCATGAGATGCGTGCTTGGCCAACATGATGAGTTAGGAAGGAAAGAAAGAGAGATATACTACCTCAGTAAGAAGTTTCACTGAATCTGAGATAAGATACTCGCCAATTGAGAAGTTGTGTTATGCCTTAATTTGGATAACCTGAAGACTGTGACAGTACATGTTGTACCACACAAGTTGGTTCATCTTAAAAATGGACCCTCTAAAGTGCATAATGGAGTCGACTGCTCTAATATAGTCTACGTAAACCAGAAGGCAGTAAAAGGGAGTGCAATAGCAGATTTTCTAGCCAGTAGAGCTCTAGAAGATTACAAGCCTTTGAACTTTGTTTCCCAAATGAGGATCTGATGTATGTTACGACTACTAAAGAAGGTGCTCAAGAAAGACATCCTTGGAAACTAAATTTTGACAGAGCTTCAAATGCTATGGGTAACAAAATCGAAGCAGTCCTAGTGTCCCCAAACGGAGATCATTATCCTTTTACTAGTAAATTGGATTTTGATTACACAAACAATATGGCAGAATACGAAGCATGCATCATAGGTATCCGTGCAGCCGTAGAACACAAGATCAAAGTAATTGAGGTATATAGGGATTCTGCACTAGTGATCTATCAACTCAAAGGTGAATGAGAGACGAGAGACCCCAAATTATCAATTATAAAGGGTTGGTTCTTGAGTTAATTAAGGAGTTTGATGATATCACCTTCTACTACCTTCCGCGAGATGAAAATTAGATAGCTGATGCCCTAGCTACTTTAGCTTCCATGGTCAAAATAAATAAACAAGAGGATGTAAAACCTATCCAGATGAGTATTTATGAGGCTCCAGTTTATTGTTACAACATCGAGGAAGAAGAAAATGAGGATCACCACTTGTACTATGATATACTACGATATGTGAAGAACCGTGAATACCCAGAGCAGGCAACTGAGAATGATAAAAGAGTGCTAAGAAGACTGGCCAATGACTATGTCTTAGATGGAGAGATCCTATACAAAAGAAGAAATTATCAGGTGCTATTAAGATCTGTGGACGTTATTGAGGCTAAGAAAATATTAGAAAAAGTCAATGAGTATGTTTGCAGAACACATGCTAATGGTTTTACAATGGCCAGACAAATCATGAGATTTGGATATTATTAGTCTACTATGGAAGGGGATTGTATCAGTTATGCCAAGAGATGTCATAAGTGTCAAATTTATGAAGACAAAATTCATGTGCCTTGTAACACCCCCTAACCCAAACCGTCGCCGGAACAGACTTACGAGGCATTATCGGACATATCAAACAATTTACAAATAATTCTTAAATAAATAACCAACATATTAAAATAAATCATAAATTCATATGTTTGTTTACCAATTGACTTCATTTTTTTTATAAATTTCGGCAGCATTTCTGCTTATTTTTACATAAAATCCCCTGCAATTTAAAATCATAACATTTTCAAATATAATCAAATCAACCAATTCATGTCACATTCTCATTTTCTATTCTAAATTCCTTCTAATCAAACTCAATCGATATAATATCAATTTCAATTTAACAATGTACTAATTAAATAAAAATAGATAAACTTCTGTCATCATAATTCATAAACTTTTAATACTATCATAAACTTTTAATACTAACATTTTTAACCATTTATATTAAAACATAATAACCTTCATACACATCCTATGTACATGCCACATTACTAAAAGAAAGTATACATCACCAAAGTTATGCTGAAGTTGGGATTGATTGGATGTTGAACCGGAACCTTTGATTTCTGTCAACCTGCGCACGGAAACAAATGTACGCTGAGTATTTCATACTCAGTGGTATTACCATAATTCAAATTATAACAATAATAAACATATAATGCATAAATCGTATATACAAATTTAAATTCAATATCTCAACAATAGCAATCCATCAATCAATATAATATATCCACAATTTGAATTTGGACATATCATGAACATTAGGTTCATTTTTAAATCTCATATCACATTTCAATTCACCATTCAACTTTTCATTTCATTTCAATAGCTCGATTGATCAACTCATTCAATATATCTTTTCATTATTTACCCTATTAACAAAACTCAGACTTTGGCGGATACACGGATCCAACCAAACACACCAGAATGGCACACAGTGCCTCATCGGATAGTTTGAAGCAATAGTTGACACCCAGTGTCTCATCGGAAAAGCCGAAGAAAGTTGGTACCCAGTACCTCATCGAATCTATCCGAAGAAATATAGTGACACCCAGTGTCTCATCGACTCGAGGTCGAAGTATCCCTGAATTTTTCCAATCCTATGACATGCCAACTATACCCGACTCAGCCCGACTAGTTAATAGGGTATTTCAGTCACATATAATCCCAATTCAATCACAATTTCTCACATTTTCAATTCAATCATTTTTCCACCTTTCAATCAATAATTAATCCACAAATTCACACATTTTCACAACTTAATACATTTCCATTCAATTTTAATATCAGTTACAATTCGACTCAAATTTACTTCCCGATTTCAATCAACAAACAATTCAAATATTAATTCATATCAACTATTCAATTTAATTCTCACTCATCTTAATAATAATAATAATAATAATAATAATAATACTTACCTCACATTTCATTTACCAAACACATAAATTAAAATTTAACATTTAATAATAAATAACTTGAATTATAGTAATACAAATCGTAAATCTCCCGTTTTAATCCTCGATAGCTTTCTCCTTTCCTTTTGATGCTGATGCCTCGGGTTCTTTGTTAGCTACAAAAATAATAGTAATTTTCGCTATTAATTACAGTATTAAATTAAAATAAATAATTGAATTTCTAATCAATTCTTACCTTATTCTCAATTTAATCCTAACTAAGTTTACTTACTTTCCTAATTCAATTCACACTCTATTTCTATTCAAATTTCATCCAAACTCAAATTTAACTATTAAAATTTCAGCATATTTTCTTAATTTCGAATTTCCCTCAATTTAGTCCTAAAACATAAAACTTATAGTTTCTTTTACAATTTAATCCTTTTATCAATTCTAATCAAAATTTCTATCAAATAAACTCTCAATTCCATTATTTATTCAACATAAACCCTATTCAAAATTCTATTAACTTTCAAATTTTCAACTTCAATCCAAGAGTATTTCACTCTAGAATTCCAAAAACATCAAATTTATGAGAAAAGGACTTGATTTAACTTACCAGTTAAACTTCAAGCTTCAAATCCCTAGTTTTTCCTTTTTCTTTTCTTTCTTTCTTTTTCCTTCCCCTCTTTCGAATGACTGTCTGTTTCCTTTTTCTATCTTTTGTTCTTTATTTCTTTTATAATTCATTTGCTTTCTTTTATTTTATTTCATTTTATTTTATTTACTTTATGTTATAATAATATAATATATTTTACTCTAAATATCTATTAAATATTTAATCATATATTCACATTTGTACACCATCAATACCATACAATTGTCACTACTAATTTGTTTATCAAATAAAAATCTTATAATATAATTATTTAATTAATAATTATCTTTTACTTAGTTTTCAAGTAAATAAATAAATGTAGTACACTTGTATTTTATTTTTACCACACACTTGGCAAAATCATAATTTATTATTATACAAAAATCTTATACTAATTATTTAATTATTAAATATCTTTTAATTTAATAATAACTAATAACTAATAATAAATAATAAATATCTTATACTAATTAATAAGCAAATTAAATCTACAAACTACAAATATATACATATTTTAATTACACATGTATTATTTTATCACCATCCATTTGTCTACTATTTACTTTATTTAATAATAATAATAATAATATAAAACCATAATAATGGTTAATAATTATAATAATAATATAATATTTATGTATAACTCAAATAAAATCTTAGATTTTAATGCTTATATGCCGCCTCATTTCATATAAACGGCTCAATTGCCATTTTAGCCCCTTTCACTTTCTTTTAATCTATAATTAGGCTTTCATTCTTTATTCAACTTGATCCTTTTCCTAATTACTTTAAATTAAGCTATATTCACTAAATAAAAATCTAATTAAATACACAACTAACCTCGTAAATATTTCTAATAATTATTTTCGAACTTAATTTACTAATACGGAGGCCCGATATTATACTTTTCCGATGCCCGTGAATTTTGGGTCATGACATGCCTCCTTCACCTATTCATGTTATGACTTCTCCATGACCTTTCTCTATGTGGGGCATGGATGTCATTGGGCTAATCTCGCCAAAAGCTTCCAATGGACATTGATTCATCTTTGTAGTCATTGACTATTTCACCAAGTTGGTAGAGGCCACTTCTTACGCCAATGTCACGAAGTCGGCAATCTGTAAATTTATGAAGAAAGAGATCATATGTCGGTATGGGATGCCAGAAAGGATTATATCTAATAATGCATTGAACTTGAACAACAGCACGATAGCGGAGGTCTGTAGTCAATTCAAGATCAAACACCACAACTCATCACCATATCGCCTAAAAATTAATGGTGCGGTAGAGGCAGCCAATAAGAACATTAAGAATATTATGGGGAAAATGACTGAGACTTATAAAGATTGGCACGAAAAGTTATCATTCACCCTTTATGCTTATTGAATGTCTGTCATGACCTGTACCGGGGCAACACCTTTCTCATTGGTTTATGAAATGGAGGAGGTTTTGCCAATTGAAGTCGAGATTCCTTCTCTCCGAGTTTTGTCAAAGTTGAAGTTAGATGAAGCAGAATGAATCCAATCCCTATATGATCAGCTGAACTTGATTGAAGAGAAGAGGTTGAAAGTTATCCGTCATGGTCAAATGTACCAAAAACAAATGATACGAGCTTATGAAAAAAGGTTCACCTTAGAGAATTCCATGAGGGGGACCTAGTAGTGAAAAAGATTCTTCCTATACAAAAGGATTTCAGAGGCAAGTGGATGCCAAACTGGGAAGGACCTTATATGGTAAAGGTCTTTTCTGGAGGAGCGCTGATTTTGACCGAGATGGATGGCAAAAACTTGCCTAATCCTACGAATTTAGATTCAGTCAAGAAATACTTCACCTAAAAAAAAGGGAGAGGCCAAGGCGAAAACCCGCAAAAGGGCGCCTTGAGACTAAAAGGGTTTGAGTTGAAAACTTGGGAAATGGCAGCTCAAATTTAGATTGAAGATTGAACATGTGATAGTCTTGTCCTCTCAAAAATAATAAGGAGAAACTTTACATTTAGGGAAATCAACAAAGTACTCTAGCTCTCCTAAACACATATCAAGCTCAAAATGGTCCTCAAGAAGTTGATGCAAAGAAGCTCATACTGCGATATTTGGGACACCTATTTTCATCTTACTCATTTTTTATTTTAGCAACGTTTGCTATATTTTATTAATCTATTCATTTCGAGTTTTGCTCCCAATAAATTTCAATCTTGTCCATTGTTACGATCTTTTTCAAGCATTTTTCATTGAAATAACAATTAATGGACAAATAATATTCAAGTAAAAAGATTTCTGCATATTGCTCTGAAAGGTTTTCTAAATAGTACAAGGACCTGAAATAGAACCACTGGTTAGAACTAACCAAATCTAAAGGTGGGAAATATTTGAATAGTCTAAATTGTGATTATTTCTTTAGGTTTCTTGTTAAATATACCGGCTGAACAAGAAGAGAGGGTAATGCGTCAGTGATAGAACCTTGATAAATAAAGAGCAATGTCAACCTAAGTATAAAAAGGGGATCACTCTCAAAAAATGACATTCTGCAATTATGCAAATATCATTCATATACATCTAGTTAGGAGCATTTGATTCATTCTGGTCATAACATCCTAATTGTTTGGCATAAATATAGACCCATGAAATGGATTCTACAGGTCATGTTCCCAGAGAACGGTGTAACAGATCAATGAAACTACAAATCCTATACCCCTGAAGTTGCAGTGGGACGGATTGAAGTTATCATGGAGAATCTTATCTCCCTGAAGTTGCAGTGGAGCAAATTAAAGCCACAAATCTTATCTCCCTAAAGTTACAATGGAGCAGATTGAAGATAGCAAATCTTATCTCTCTGAAGTTGCCATAGAGCAGATTAAAGATACAAACCTTATCTCTCTGAAATTGCAGTGAAACAGATTGAAATGACAATTCTTATCTCCCTGGGGTTGCAGTGGAGTAGATTAAAGCTACAAATCTTATTTCCCTGAAGCTGCAGTGGAACAGATTAAAGCTACAAATTTAAATCTTATCTCCATAAAGTTACAGTAGAGTAGATTGAATATACGAGTCTCATCTCCTTGAAGTTGCAGTGGAGCAGATTAAAGTTACAAACCTTATCTCCCTGAAGTTGCAGTAGAGCTGATTGAAGTTACAAATCTCATCTCCCTGAAGTTGTAGTGAAGTAGATTGAAGATACGAGTCTCATCTTCTTAAAGTTGCAGTGGAGCAGATTAAAGTTACAAACCTTAGCTCCCTGAAGTTGCAGTAGAGTAGATTGAAGTTACAAATCTCATCTCCCTGAAGTTGTAGTGAAGTAGATTGAAGATACGAGTCTCATCTCCCCGAAGTTGCAGTGGAGCAGATTGAAGCTACAAGTCTAATCTCCCTGAAGTTACAGTAGAGCAGATTGAAGCAACAAATCCTATACCTCTGAAGTTGCAGTGGGTTAGAATGAATTTACTTGAAAAAGAGAAGTACCAAAGAAGTCGAGATTCGGCAAGACCAAGCAAAATTGGTCCTTTTTAATATATTTGCTCCATTCCCGTTACACGTCAACGAGAAAAGAGGGGCAGCTGTAATAGGCGAATTCAGCCCGGGCCCAAATAATAAAAATAAACCAAACAAAAAACTAAAATAATAATAACAAAATCTATAAGTCCATTTACAATAATGCCCAATACGGCCCAAATGAATAAACCCTAAAGCCCAACAACCTAAACATTTTTTTAGTAAAATCAAAAAACCCTAAAGCCCATGTGCCGCTGCCCTTGTCCACGTCAACACGCGTGCACCCCAAAGCCAAACTCACATTGGCCACCGTTGCACCGAAATGGCAAGGGCCTGCTCGTTGACTGCACCGCCACCTACAAAAACGAAAATAATGAAAAGACATGAAGTAGATGAACAGTAGTAGATGAACAATAGATATAATAAAAAGAAAATATGTAAATCGGCTATAAAGGCCGAATTTAAGATGTAATTTTTTTTACACGGAGAAATATACACACAAAAAAAACAATCGAAATACAGAATCAAAAAACTTCAAAGGTGATTTTTTTTGTTTATTTTTCATTCTTTTTTTAAATTGTTATTTATATATATATAAAATAAAAAGGAAAGGAAAAAGAAAACTCACCTGATGTTCAGTCTTCTACCACCATGAGCGGCCGAGGTTGTCATCGTCGATGAACGGTGACCCCTTTATGAAGAAAAATCTTTTTTAGAACCCTAAAATCGAAGGTTTATTTGCCTTCTTGGCGACTTTTAACCATTTCCTAAAAAATCGACCCCGAATTTGGATTTTAGGAGTCGAGATGATCAAAAGGAATTTTTTTTTAAAATTTTTAGCCACCGGAGACGGCGGCCGCCATCGCCGACGACCGGTGGCCATAGCGAACGAACGACAGCGCCAATAGCCAGACGTGGGGAAGCTGGAGAGAAAAAAAAGGCTTCAGAGATTTTTTTAAAAAACTAGTTTAAAATGGAATTTTTGAAATTTTTTTACTTATATAAGCTCCCAAAACGATGTCATTTTCGGACAAGCCTCAGACGCCCAAAACGGCGTCGTTTTAACGCAACCCAAAATCCGACCCGTCTATTCCCATAAGATCTGTGTGTTTTCGCATAGAGGGGATAATTTCTATTCTAGTCCTTCCGCTTTTCATGTTCTTTTTAATCTATTCTTATTTCATTTTTAGTTTTTTTTATTTTTATCCTTTTATTTCGTCCTTGTGCAAATTAGTCCATGGGCTTACTATTGACTCTCCAGGGGAAGGAAACGTGTGTTGGGAATGAGAGAATTGTTCGCTGCATCCCTATAATTTTTGTTTCATTTCAATTCAGTCATTTACATTCTATTTTTTTTTTTAATTTATACATTAAGTTTCATCGTGTTTTCAATTTAGTCTCCTTTAATCACTAACAATGACGTCAGATGTGACATGGGTGTACTTATGGGGATAACTTCATTCTAACTCCTTGCATTTTATATTTTATTTTTAATTTAATCCCTCATTTTGGGATTCTTCATAATTTAATCTTTAAATTTTGTCATAAATTTTAATTTAGTCCTTTATTCATTTAGCTTCAACCTTTTACAAAATTTTATTTATTTATTCATTTATTTATTACTTTTTTTATTTTTATTTTTTTACATATTTAAAAATAAAGTTATTAGCATTTTTTTATGTTTTACATTTTTTGATAATTTATTTTGTTGTTATTATTTTATTTTCATCTTATTTTTGCTATTATATCATTTCTTCTATTATTCTCACATTATTTATATTTACATTCGTCATTAAGCATCTTTCATTTTTCATTTTTTATTTTAGGTTACCTTATTTATTTTATTTTTACTATGATGTGGTTATTAATCTTATTGTTATAATTACATTATTAGTATTATAGTATTCCTTTATTCACCTATTATTTATCATTTTACCCACATAGCCATTTTAAATTATCTCATTATCACTATATCATACATTAGGTTTAAGCATTTATCCATTTGTATATTATGCCCGAATAAGTTAAATGCACATCTCTATAAGCGTTATGTTCGTTTTTTGCACGATGTATAAAAAAGAAAAATTTTTAAACTGAGGCAATGTTCATTATTTTTGGAATTAGAAGAGTCGTGTTCCTAACTTACGGAATATGACTTCTTTATAAAACCAAAGTAATCGAATATTCATTTCAAAATACAAAAAAGAGATTTAAGTAACGATTAAAACGGCGATTATTTTAGTTTTCGAAGACTAAAGGCGTCGTGTCCTAACTCACGGGGCATGATCCTTTTTCTTGACAATTCAGAATAAAGCCTTTTCTATTAAAATATCTTAATACAAAGAGATCACATTTTAAATTCTCTTCAAATTTTCAATTTTCAATATTAAGACATCAAGTAATCAATTAGGTACCAATTTTGGGCGTAACGAGGGTACTAATCCTTCCTCGTGTGTAACCGACTCCCGAACTCATTTTTTGGATTTTCTAGACCTAAAAATATTGTTTTAGTAAATCAAACCTCTTATTAAAACAATCAAATTACGAGGTGACCTGATCACACCTCTTGAAAGTGATTGGTGGCGACTCCATTCTTCATTTTAAAATAAAAAGTTGATTTAAAAAAAAGGGTTTCAACAATTTTGATTCATATAATAACAAATTTAGCCTCAATGTTTACATATTTTTCAATTTGGCCTTAGTTCTAAAAAATAAACAAATTTAACCTTAATTTTTACACATTTACACATATGTTGTTGGTTAAATTTGTTCGATCAAGACCAAATTAATAGAATGTGTAAACCTTAAGGGCTAAATTTGTTATTATATCAATCACAATTATGTACAATTGACGAAAAATATTAATGCCATGATGTAATCGTCCTTGGTTGCTTACTTTTGAAATTGGAAGGGATTAAACTGCTCTAATTTTTTTGAAAAGGATTGGAGAGGCATTTTTACCTCTATTTTTCAAGTAAACATTCATTTGCAATTTGATCCTAGCATTTTAATGTGCTCCACATCAACTCTGAACTAGTATTTAACACCTAAATTGATGTGTAAAATAACAAGAAAAACTTAATTGATATAATATTGATTGTAACGCCCCAAAATTTCTAATTTTGTTATTGTGAAAATATGACACAAATATTTGTCAGCTTTAGTGGTTATGTGTTCTTGAAGAGTTTGGGAGGTCCCAAGTTCCAAGCCTTTGCTTGGGCAAATTTTGGTATTTTGAATGAATTAGGTCTTACTCTTGTTCAGCAGGCTTTTATTTGATTGTTGGGTAAATTACATCAGAATGAGCTTGCTGGTCTGGTGGTTAAATGGTGTGTTATTATAGTGAATATCTTGTGTTTGAATCCCTATGCAAGCCAGGGTATTTTGTTTTACTCTGATTTCGGGATAGAGTTGTGTAATAGGGGGATTCTGAGTAGTGGATGTGTAGTGGGAATTAGGGGAGAAGATTAAGGGATTTTTGGGGTTATCGGGATTTTATTTTATTTTTTCCCATAACCAAATTTTCACTCTCTTTTCTAAAAAAATTCTACCGTCTATCCTTCTCCTTCTCCTCTTACCGAAATCCTCTGAGTTTTTCCATCTTTCTTTTCTTTTTCTTCTTCTTGATTTTTCCCTAATCCATTTATTTTCCTTCGTTTTTGCATGCTATTAGTGCTCGCTTAGTTTCGGTAAGTGTTTCTCTTCGTTTGTCATGAATCTCCTAACGACTGAAGTGGTAATATTTTTTCTCTGCAATTTGGGCATAGGGGGAGGCTCGGACTGGTGAATTCAATGTTCTCGTCTTAACAATAGCTAAACGGAGGGTTATCGTTGGTGGTAAGTTGGGTTTCTATTCATTCTTGGTTGTCAATTCGCTTGTAAATCCGTTAAATTGATGTTGAGTATCTTGATTATAGGTTTTGGAGTGTTCACGGAATGTTTTAGCATCAAACAAAACCAGGTGTGTACCCGAAACGCAAAAAAAAAGATTCGACAAAAAGCTAAAATTGCTTGTTGTTTGGACAGCAGCAGTAAGCTAACTTTGAAAAATCTCCATAAATTGTGGACATCAAATTAGAGGATGAACAAAATATGGAATTAAATCTTCTTGAGTCTAGTTTCTCATAGAAGAAACGGTGTAAGTAATGAAATTGTAAATCGTGAGATGTAATAAACTTTGTGAGACAAGGTCAAAATGAATTTGGGTTCCCCTATTCTGACTTTGGAAAATCATTAAAAATTTGAAAAAATAATTAAGGGTTAAAATTTACATGTTTAAATTATTAATAAGTCTATTTTCAATAAAAACAAATGGAAAATTCATCCAAATTTTGTACCAAAAGATAATTAATTTTTAGCAAAGGAGGGTTGAAGCTGTTAGACAGCAGAATAGGGGTAAGTTTGAAGATTTTACTGTACTTGTTGGCTGAACCAAAAATTTTGAAAATTTTATGATAGAAATGTATTTGAGTCTAGTTTCAAAGACATCAAGAGGATTTTAATTCGAAATTTTGTAGCTCAACATATAAATAATTTAGTAATAGTGACTCAAGTAGACAGCTTTGAAGGAACACATAAGTAAATAGTGAAAAAATATATGAATATTTAGCTAGCACGGATTACATTAAAGATGGATCACGCAGCCAAGGCCAATTTGGGCCGAGTGGGCCACATGGGCGTGTGAGCTCATTTTTCTAAAAAGTTCTATAAGGTTGCACGGGTCGCCCAAGTTGACTGTGGACCTATTGTAGGGTCGGTAAGTTTTACTTAGACCCCTATATGTGTGATCTGTCTGTCTGATTTCTATACCGAACGTGACTTATGATATTTGAATGTATGTACTATTAATTGCATAATGACATGACATATTTTGTATGTTGCATTGCATCGGGGTGGGTTAATGATATTTAGAGGAAGTGTCTGAAAGGCTATTAAGCCTATTATCTGGCAGCTCAGCTGCAACCTTCTGATTATATCCCACATTTCGGTACAGCATGGTTAGTAGGGATGGGTGGGTTGATTTAATCTCCACATGGTATAGGGTTGGACGGAGATGGTGTGTAGAGGCCGGTGGGTAGGATTCTGATTTATTGTATCTGCATTATGTATCTGATATGGGCCAAGGCCCTAATGTATTTCTGAGACTGTATCTGAATGGGCTAAGGCCCAAACTGATTCTGTGATTGGCACAGGCCCCAGACTGTATCTAACTAAATTCTGTTGATTATTTGTATGCATATTTTTTGTGGGGATTACACACCGAGTTTGCGAAACTCACCCTTTCTATGTTTAATCTGTACAGGTAATCCCTAGACTTGACGGGTCGATGCAGCGGAGGAATCGACGATGGCCACACATAAATTTTAGACTTTTTTTTCCTTTAATGCCTAGATTTTATTACCTATTTGGGGTTTTTGATGTATCTTTTGGACTATGAACTGGTTGGCTTTAAATTTGGGACTTTATACTATTTTTTATGGATTTTTTTTAAATTGCAACTCCACAAAACACGATTTTTTTTCTAAAAAATAAGTTTTTTTCATAAATAGAAATGATTTTTCCTAAATTAATTGGTTACAAAAGCTTCCGCTAAGAGACAAGTTTTAAAGCAAATCAACTAGTTTTTTTTTTCGAATTAAATAAAAGCTAACTTACTGTAACGGTTTTTAAACTCGACAATCTTGTCTTCAAATCTCTTTCCATGTGATATCGCCAGAATCTGCCATAACGTCTAGGCCGAGTTTGAGGTGTTATATTGATTATACTTTAAGAACTCAATTAAAAAAATTAGAGATCAATTTAAAATATCAACAATATCTTAGGGACCTTTAATAAATTAATCCCAAAAAATACTATAAACACCTCGTAGAAAAAGTTTGAAATCACAAAAAAATGTAGATGAAAATTTACCATAATAGATTGATGTAAATAATTGATATTTAAAGAATGATTAAATTAATCATATGATTGCCGGCTAAAAGGTAGAAGGAGCATCAAAACTATTAGACTTGTGAATTATATAAATCCCATGCAATCTCACCTACTTCATAAATTTATGGGAACCCACCTATTCCTTCAAATGAATCTCCTTTTTAGGTTAAAATCACAATCAACAAGTTTAATTACTATATAAAATCCCAATCAATTTTTTTTCCTTTTCTGCCCAAACTCTTGTTTAATATTTCTTTTATTCTATGTTTTGGGTTTTGACCAAGCTTGTTTTATATTTTTTTATCAACATAATTGGGAAATTTAACGAATTATTTGGCTATAATTAGTGACTTCTCGATGTGGTGATGTGTGAACTTGTAATTAGCTTAAGAATCTACGTCAATAATAGGGTTGGTCTTAAAAAATGCAAATATTTAATCTCTCAATATTTTAATTTTTATTTTGAAATATAAGAGGAAGGTAAAGCCCTAACAACAATGTGACCAGCGCAACTCAAACTTAGACCACATCTGAGGCGATAAACACCTTGACCATCAAACCAACATACAGGGTTCTCTGAATATTTTAATTTTGTCATTAAAGAATTTTTATCTTTGAATTTGTATTCTATTAAATAATTTAATTTTTTGCTAAATCCGTTAAGAGAGAATGATTTAATTTTTTGCTAACTCCATTAAGAGATAATGATGTGGCATTTTAATATTATATCATGTCATCACTTGATTTTCTAAAAGAATTTATATAAAATATTTAAAAATTTAAAAATATATATAACACAAAATAAAGGCATAATGATAAATTTAGCCCTCAACCTCTATATATTTTGTCAATTTATCCCTTATTTTCTTTTTTCTAGCTAAATTTGACCATTAACTTTTTCAAAATGATTCAATTTGTTTTTTTAAATTGAAATGTTGACTAAAATATTATTTTTTTAACAATGTAGGCATAGAAACCTGCGTGGTAGTCCACGTATATTTCATACTGGCATAACACTACTTGTCATATCAACAAATAATTTAAAATTTATAAAAATGTAAAAAAAATCATGAAAATAAAAAAAAAGCGTAAAGTAGACATGGATTGCCATGTTTAAATAAATCACAATTGAACTATTTTTGAAAGATTGATGATTAAATTCAACTCTTTTTGAAAGGCTAGAGCCAAATTTATCTTAAAAAAGGAATAAGGGTCAATATGACCAAATATGTAAATATTAAGGGCTAAATTAACCATTATGTCAAATTTTAAAATATATTTATATAATTTAAAAAAATTTCAAGTGATGACATGGCACTCTGAGAATGCCACTTCATCACCTCTTAACAGTGTATTTGTATCCTTAAAAAAATTCATTCTTTTCGGTTAATCGTGTAAGACATCTCCGAACTATAGTTCAGATTTTAAATTGATTCCCAAACTTGAAAACATTTTAATTGAGTTCTAAAAATACATTATCTTATTTTTTTTATAGTAAAGAAACAACCAAAACAATTACAATAAAAATTAAGACAAAAATGTATCAGAATTATTTCGATCTTCCATCAGCAAACTCAGCACTGGAATTGGGCCGTTCGAATATTCGCATATTGCTAGTACTAGCAACTGGGATCTTGGCCATGTGATCTGCTACTCTATTATGAGAACGAGAGATGTGTCGGACATGCACCTTCCAATTGTGGCGCAGGAGTTGGTGAATGTTCTGCAACTCATGTAATCTGCTTTCAGCTGCACCTCCAGTAAGGATTGTTTCCACCAACATAGCATTGTCGCCAACTCAATTCTAGCATGGAGCATAATTAAAGCACATAACTCACACTGAAACCATATGTGCACCTATCACAAGAACCGTTTGAATTTGACATGTTTAAAACAAAATCTTCCTAATTTTTAATGACGTCTTTCTTTTTAACACATTAAATCTACGTTGTTCATACAATACGTATATAATTATTTACAATTTAATCCATGTATTTTAAAAAAGAATTCATGTCAAATCCGAACTAACATTCAACATCTAAACCGACCACTAGACTAATCAAATAAAGACCTGATTATTGCAATACAAAAATTTTGAAAACCCAATTACAACATTTTGAAGTTCAAAAATTAATTTAAAATCTAAGTGATAATTTAACCAGGGTTATGTTAATATTATTGTAAAGTGAAATGTAATAAATGTGGAGTTGAATTATTTGAAACTTAACTAAACTATAGTTAGTTAAGAAATCATGTAGAGTTTGGTTAAAAATGATTGGACAATGGCCATTGCGTAATGAAATAAAATTCCAATATCCTCTTTGCATCTCTCTAAAAAGTCATATGGACGACTCTCTCATCTCTTCACGTGTCTTTTAGTTATGCTTTCAACAAAACTTCCATTACACATCAAACAAATCAATTTTGAAAAATCAAATGTATACAATTTGTTAATTGCAATTGTCATAAAACATATGATATCAACATGACGTAGACCCTAAATTTTGATTTTAGTCCTTAAACTACGTTCAAATTAAAATATTAATTTGAATTTTTTTTAGAGACATCCCTTCTATCATACATACATACATACAAAAATTCATATCAACATGATAAGTTGAAAAGTATGTTTATAAAAAAATATTCGTGCCAATATTTTAATCAAAATTGTTAATTGTATTAATTAATATCATTATAAAAATAGAAAGATGCAATTACATTAAATTACAATACAAGAATTAAATTTAAAAGTTGAGCGTAGTAGAGAATCAAGATAATAATTTGATGTGTATATATATTTAAAAGGATGCACAAGTTTTAGGGAAAAAATAATATAAATGTTGAACTTTTTTTGGTGAATAAAGAAAACAGAGAAAATAAATATAATTATCTAGAACTAAACAATGGGATTTCTGCGAACAGCCCTTGCTTTAGTCAAAAGTAAACTTGACGATGCAATCTGCTTCTATGTTCTTTTCTCTAGAGATGTGCTCTATTTTTTATTGGCTTATTTTCTGCAGAAATTATTGAATTCATCTAATAATTACAATTACATTATAAATAAAATTAATTATTATAAGGTATGATGATTACTTAGATTACTATTATACTAACTATTATATTTGATGCAATAATTAATGAAAGTTCATCTTTAATTTCTTTTTGTAGAATTAATTTGTAAATTTTAAATGCCTTGTAAATAATAATTGATTTCCAAATCATTAACAAAATTTTGATGTAAAAACTCATCAAAATCTTCACTAATTAGGAGAATAATTAAATGGATATTATTATTATGCTCTATTTGATAAAGTATTTTAAAAATTCAATCAATTGAAAATTAATATTTTCAGTAATTTAATTTTTTTAAACATGTTCGATAACTGACAATGAAAATTATTAAATAGAATTATTTCTACAAAAATTATGAAAATTTATAAATAGATAGGAACCTACTTATCATTTAATAAAGATTAAATTTAATTATTTTTATTTTATTCTCTTTAATTTAATATTATATTATTTTTTATCAAAAAAATCTAACTATATTCCACATTTTATTTTAAGTAATACACCAAACAAATTTTATAACTTCAATTCTACACTTAATTTTTAATACTTATTTTTCTAATATTTATTTTTTCAGCATTTAATTTTTCAATTTATCAAACATAACATTTATTAATAAAATATACTTACAATTTTAATTACTAACGAGTGTTTAATTAAAGGAAATATTTAAAACCGTGTTATTAATAAATATTGAAATTCACAATGATGATGCTATGAAATTATTTGATAGAATACACTTACAAAGATCTTCTTAGAACTCGTTATTGAAATTCAAATAAAAACTTATATTCTTGAACTTAAAAATTAAGAAACTTTATTTTCCAACATATAGCAATTTCCATGAAGCTGAGAGCCCATATATATATATATATATATATATATTGCATTGATTGTTTAAAATCTGCATTTTGACGTAGGAATTTTCGAAGATATTTTCCTAAGCTTTGAAACTTTCCCGTTTACAATTTCAACCCATAAATGCCAAGTGACATCTCATATGGCTTCTAAATGGTCAATTGTCTTTGCCCACTTGACTAGACTTGCATACAATATTCTGGTTTATTTAATTATTTTTAAATTTTTAAAAAAAAATTATAACATTTTACCGATAATATAATTAAAAAATTAAAATTTGGAAATATACATGTTTAATTATAAAATCTTGATAATTGATACTAAAATGATAACTGAATCATGTATTAATTGAAATAAAAAACATAATTATGATTGTTGAGACTTTTTTGAAATCGACTTTTTATTTAAAAACGAAAATAGGATTCGCCAACAATCATTTTTGAGAGGCGTGATCGGGTCACCTCGTAATTTGATCATTTTAATAAGAGGTTTGATTTATTAAAACAATATTTTTCGGTCTACAAAAATCTAGAAAATGAGTTCGAGAGTTGGTTATGCACAAGGAAGGATTAGCACCCTCGTTATATCCAAAATTGGTACCTAGTTGATTACTTGGTGTCTTTAGTATCGAAAATTGAAATTTTGAAGAGATTTTAAGATACGATCTTTTAGTAAAACATTACTTAACTAAGTTCATTTTTGCAAAAAGGGATTTATTTCAAGTTAATTGAGAAAAATGATCACGTCCCATAAGTTAGAACACAATGCCTTAAATACTCGAGAATAAGAATAAACGCCGATTACTCAAATCTCTTTTTTGTTTAAAAGTAAATATTCGACCATCTCGGTTTTAGAAGGAAGTCATATTCCGTAAGTTAGGAACACAATTTTTCTAATTCCAAAAATAATGAACGTCGTTTCGGTTTAAAATTTTTCTTTTTATTCATCGTGCAAAAAACGATCAAGATGCTTATAGAGATGGGCATTTTAACTTATTCGGGCATAATATACAAATAAATAAATACTTAAGCCTAATGTATGATATAACGATAATGAGATAATTTAAAATAATTATATGGGTAAGATGATAAACAATGGGTGAATAAAAGAATACTTTAATACTAATAATATAATTATAACAATAATAAGAATATTACTTTGTGGTATTAATAACAAAATAAATAAAGTAATACAAATAAAAAATAAAAATGCTAGATTCCTCATGACGAATATAAACATAAATAATGTGAAGATGATAAAACAAATGATAAAATAATAAAAACCCAGATAAAAAAATAGAATAATGAATAAGTAAAAATGTATAAATAGAGAAATGTAACAATCTTACTTTAAATATATAAAAAGCAAATAATAAATAAATGGATAAATAAATAAATAATAGTAGTAGTAGTAGTAAGGAAGATAAGAATAAAATAATACATAAACATTATAAAAAAAAGAGTAAATGATAATAAATAGATAAATGAATAATCCAAATATATAAATATATATATTACAGGTTGAAATTAAATGAATGAGGATTAAGTTGCAATTTAGACAAAATTTAGGGATAGATTTAAAAAAAAGGCAGAATGAATGACTAAAATAAAACACGTGCAAAGGAGGAGGGACTAACTGGGAAATTACTCCCTGTCCCTAAAACGACGTGATTGAAAAATATTTTAAACGTGGAAGGCCTAGGACCGCAATTAGACCGCTTAATGAAAACACGCGGATCCTTGGATGCTTTCGGGTCGAGACGCAGGTCATGTCAAAACGATACCGTTTCAGGTGTCCACCTTTTAAGATGGTCCAAGGACCAAATTGAAACAAAAATAAAAATAGGTGACAAAATCAAAGAAAATAAAAAACATGGAAAGGCCCAGATTGAAGCAAGCCACAAAAGAGGAAGGACTAAAGGTGCAAATAGCCCTTTTATCCAAAAATACGCGGATCCTGGGTTCTTGGGCCGGATCTATGGTCAAAGGCCAAAATGATGTTGTGTTTAGGGCTATTGAAATCAGCCTTAAACGACGTCGTTTTACATGGCCTATAAAAGCTAAATTTTTTTATAAAAAATTTCATTCTATCATCATTTAAAAAAAATTCTAAGAGCTCTCAATCTCTCTCACCCTCTTTGAACTCTGGTCATCGGCCCACCGTGGCAGTCACCGATCCCCGGTGACGGTGCCACCATCACGGTGGCCAGAAAGTATAAAATGGCCATTTTTTTGGCCTTTCGACTCCTCTAGCTTGAAAAGTGTCATCTTTCTTCGGAGATGACGGTCCTCGGCCACCCACGGCGGTGAAATGCGAAAAGTCGATAAGATTTCAAATTTTTATTCTATTTTATGTTTATCTCTTTAAAAAAATGAAGAAATAAAGAGAATAAAATACAACCTTTAAGAATTTTTTCTATTTTTCTTTAATTGATCCTCTATAAAAAATTACAAACTATTTTTGTGGCTTTTATAGCCATGATTACACTGTTCATCTCTATTTTACTACTATTTTATGCTATTGCTCTTGTTGTCTCTGTGTTCTTTTTTGGTCCTCTTTTGCAGGTTCGACGCTCGATCAACGAATGAGGGAAGGGGCGTCTTTGCCGTTTTGGTGCAAGGCAGCAAACGCATGTCAGGCCTCGGGACAAGGCGCGCTGACATGGCACGAGCAAAGGGAGGGGTGCGGCGCACATGGGAACATTAAGGTTTCAGGGTTTCTGAATTAGTTTGGGTTGTATGCGTGTAATTTTTGGGATAAGGTTTTTGTATTTTGGGCTCTTTGGGCCTCTTTTGTAAATGGACTGTTGTATTTGGTTTTTATTTATTTATTTGGTTTGGTTTGGTGGGTCGGGCAAAATTGGCCTGCTACAGCTGCCTCTCTTTGCTCACTGTCGTATAAAGAGAATGGAGCAAAGACTTTCAAGAAGGACTAGTTTTGTCTGGTCTCGCCGAATTTCAACCTCTTTGGTGCTCCTCTTTTCAAATAGCTTCATTCTAACCCACTGTAACTTCAGCGTATAGGAATTGTCACTTCAATCTGCTCTACTGCAACTTTAAGGAGATAAGATTAGTAGCTTATAGCTTTAGTGTGTTCCACTACAACTTTAGGGAAATAGAACTTTCTATAGTAGATTTAATCTGACCCACTGCAACTTCAAAGGTATAAGATTTGTCGCTTCAATCTACTTCACTGCAACTTCAGGGAGATAAGGCCTGTAACTTCAATCTGCTCCACTGCAACTTCAGATAGATAAGCTTCATTACCTTCAATCTGCTCCACTGCCACTTCAGGGAGATAAGATTTGTAACTTCAATCTGCTCCACTGCAACTTCAAGGAGATAAGATTTATAACTCGTAGCTTTAATCTGTTCCACTGCAACTTTAGGGAAATGAGATTAGCTATCTTCAATCTGCTCCACTTCAACTTCAGGGAAATGAGATTTGTAGCTTTAACTTGCTCCAATGCAACTTCAGGAAGATGAAATTTGTGACTTTAACCTTTTCCACTGCCACTTCAGAGGCATAGAATTTGTGACTTGTAACTTTAATCTATTCCATTGTAACTTTAGGGAAATAAGATTCGCATCTTCAACCTGCTCCATTGCAACTTCAGGGAGATAAGATTTATAGCTTTAATCTACTCTACTGCAACTTCAGAAAGATAAGATTTGCTATCTTCAATCTTTCCATTGCAATTTCAAGGAGATAAGATTTGCTATCTTCAATATTTTCCACTGCAACTTCAGAGAGATAAGATTTATAACTTTAATCTGCTCTACTGCAACTTCAGAGAGATAAGATTTGCTATCCTCAATCTGCTCCACTGCAGTTTCAGGGAGATAAGATTTATAACTTTAATCTGCTCTACTGCAACTTCAGAGAGATAAGATTTGCTATCTTCAATCTGCTCCACTATAGCTTCAGGGAGATAAGATTTATATCTTCAATCTACCCCAGTGCCACTTCAGGGAGATAATATTTGTAACTTGTAGCTTTAATTTGTTCCACTGCAACTTCAGGGAAATAAGATCCGCTATCTTTAATCTACTCCACTGCAACTTCAGGGAGATAAGACTTGCATCTTTAATATACTCTACATCAACTTCAGGGAGATGAAATTTGTGACTTTAAAATTTTCCATTGGAACTTCAGGCAGATAAGATTCGCCACGGTAACCTCAATTCATCCCACTGCAACTTCAAGGGTATAAGATATGTGGTTACTTTGACATGTTACACCATTCTCTGAGGACCATAACTTTTAGAATCCATTTCATGGGCCTATTTATGCTAAGCGATTAGGATGTCATGTTCAAATGCTCCTAACTAGATGTGCATGAATGATATTTGCATGAATGCAGAATTTCATTTTTCAAGGATGATCCTCTTTTAATGCTTAGGTTGACATTACTTATTGTTCATCAAGGTTTTATCATTGACATATTACCCTGTCTTCTTGTTCAGCTGGTATTTTGACAGAAAACCCGAGAAAATAATCATAATTTAGACTATTATTTCACAAATTTTTCCAACTCTTAAATTTGGTTAGTTCTAATTAGTGGTCCTGTTTCGAGTCCTTGTACTATTTAGAAAACTTTTCGAGAAATATGCAGAACTCATTTTACTTGAATATTATTAGTCCATTAATTATTATTTCAATGTCAAAATGCTTGAAAAAGATTGTAACAATAGACAGGATTGAAATTTATTAGGAGCAAGGCTCGAAATGAATGGATTAATCAAATTAGCAAATATTGCTAAAATAAAAAATAAGTAAGATGAAAATAGGTGTCCCAGATATCATGGCATGAGCTTCTTCGCACTAACTTCTCGAGGACCTTTTGAACTTGGTATGTGTTTAAAAGACCTAGAGTACTTTTTTGATGCCTTAAGATGTAGCATCCCTCCTTCTTGTTAATTCGAAGAGGACAAGACTACCACATGCCCCATCTTCGATCAAAATCTGAATTGCCTTTTTCTAGGTTTTCAACTCAAAACTCCTTTGGTCTCAAGGTACCCTTTTACGAGTTTTCACCTTGGCATTTTATCTTTTTACAGGATTAGGCAGATTCTTATAATCCATCTCGGTCAAAATCAGCGCTCCCCCAGAAAATGCCTCCTTTACCACATAAGGTTCTTCCTAGTTTAGCATCCAATTTCCTCTAAAGTCCTTTTGTATGGGAAGGATCTTTTTCAACTCCAGGTCTCCATTATATAATTCTCTGGCGCAAACTTTTTTGTAATAAGCTCGCATGTAACACCCTAAAATTTTTAATTTTATTATCGTGAAAATATTTCAAAAATATCTGTCAACTTTAGTGGTTATATGTTCTGGGAGTGTTTGGAAGGTCCCAAGTTCAAGCCTTCGCTTGGGCAAATTTTGGTATTTTGAATGAATTAAGTCTTACTCTTGTTTAGTAGGCTTTTATTTAATTGTGGGGTAAATTACATCAGAATAGGTTTGTTGGTCTGGTGGTTAAATGGTGTGTTATTATGGTGGAGGTCTTGTGTTCGAATCCCTATGCAGGCAAGGGTATTATTTTTTTTCTCAGATTTCGGGATAAAGTTGTGTAATAGGGGGATTCTGAGTCGTGGATGTGTAGTGGGAATTAGGGGAGAATATTAAGGGATTTTAAGGGTTATCGGGATTTTATTTTATTTTTTCTCATTACCGAATTTGACTCTCTTTTCCAAAAAAATTCTACCATCTATTCTTCTCCCTTTCCTCTTGTCGAAATTCTCTGAGTTTTTCCATCTTTCTTTTCTTTTTCTTCCTCTTGAATTTTACCTAATCCATTTATTTTCCTTCGTTTTCACACGCAGTTAATGCTCGCTTAGTTTTGGTAAGTGTTTCTCTTTTTTTCTGCCAAAAATCTCTTAGCGTCTGAAGTGGTAATGTTTTTCTCTATGATTTGGACGTAGGGGGAGGATCGAACTGGTGAATTAAGTGTTCTCGTCTTAACAATAGTTAAATGGAGGGTTATCGTTGGTGGTAAGTTGGGATTCTGTTTTGATATGGGCCAAGGCCCTAATGTATTTCTGAGACTGTATCTGAATGGGCTAATGCCCAAACTGATTCTGTGATGGGCACAGGCCCCAGACTGTATCTAATTGAATTCAGTTGATTATCTGTATACATGTTTTCTGTGGAGATTACACACTGATTTTGCTAAAACTCACACTTTTTCTGTTTAATCTATACAAGTAATCCCCAGACTTGACGGGTCGGTGCAGTGGAGGACTCGACGGTGGCCAGACGTAAATTTTAGACTATTTTCTTTAATGCCTAGAATTTATTACTTATTTAGGGTTTTTGGTGTATCTTCTAGACTATAGACTGGTTGACTTTAAATTTGGGACTTTATACTATTTTTTATGGATTTTTTTAAAACTGCAACTCCACAAAGCACGAATTTTTTTCTAAAAACTAAAGTTTTTCGTAAATATAAATGATTTTCCCTAAATTAATTGGTTACAAAAGCTTCCGCTAAAAGACAAGTTTTAAAGCAAATCAACTAATTTTTTTCGAATTAAATAAAAGCTAACTTACTGAAACAATTTTTAAACTCGACAATTTTGTCTTCAAATCCTCTTTCCATGTAACATCGCCAGATTCGGTCATAACGTTTAGGCTGGATTTGGGGTGTTACATCGCATCATTCGTTTCTGGTACAACTGACCATGACAAATAGCTTTCAACCTCTTCTCTTCAATTAAGTTCAGCTAATCATATCGGGATTGGATCCATTCTGCTTCATCCAACTTCAACTTTACCAAAACTCGGAGAGAAGGAATCTCGACTTCAATGGGTAAAATCACCTCCATTCCATAAACCAAAGAGAAATGCGTTACCCTGGTAGAGGTCTTCAAAAATGTTCGATAAGCATAGAGGGCAAATAGTAACTTCTCATACAAATCTTTATAAGTCTCAATCATTTTTCCCACGATCTTCTTAATGTTCTTATTGGTTGCCTCAACTGCACCATTCATTTTTAGACGATAAGGTGACAAGTTGTGGTGTTTGATTTTAAACTGACTGCAGACTTTTGATAACGTGTTGTTGTTCAAATTCAATGCATTATAAGATATGATCATTTTTGGCATTCCATATCAATATAGGATCTCTTTTTCAAGAATTTGCTGACTGTTGACTTTGTGACATTGGCGTAAGAAGTAGCCTCTACCCACTTGGTAAAGTAATCAATGACCACAAAGATGAATCGATGATCATTGGAAGCTTTTAGCGAGATCAGCCCAATGACATCCATGCCTCACATAGAGAAAGGTCATGGAAAAGTCATAACGTGAAGAGGTAAAGGAGGCACATGAATTTCGTCTCCATAAATTTGGCACTTATGGCATTTCTTGGCATAATTGATTCAATCCCCTTCCATAGTGGACCAATAATACCCGAATCTTATAATTTGTCTGGCCATTGTAAAACCATTAGTATGTGTTCCGCAAACACTCTCATGAACTTCTTCTAAGATTTTCTTAGCCTCAACAGCGTCCACATATTTTAGTAGCACCTGATACTTTTTTCTTTTATATAGGATCTCCCCATCTAAGACATAGTCATTGGCCAGTCTCTTCAGCGTCTTTTTATCATTCTCAGTCGTCTGATCAGGGTATTCACGATTTTTTACATATCGCAATATATCATGGTACCAAGGATGGTCACCCTTTTCTTCTTCCTCAATATTGTGACAATGGGCTGGAGCCTCATAAACACTCATCTCGATAGGTTTTACATCCTCTTGTTTGTTCACTTTGACCATAGAAGCTAAAGTAGCTAGGGCGTCAGCCATCTAGTTTTCATCTCGCGGGAGGTAGCAGAAGGTGATGTCATCAAACTCCTTAATTTGTTCAAGGACCAACCTTCAATAATTGGTTAACTTGGGGTTTCTCGTCTCCCATTCTCCTTTGAGTTGATAGATTACTAGTGCAGAATCCTCATATACCTCCAGTACTTTGATCTTGCATTCTATGGCTGCACAGATACCCATGATGCATGCTTCGTATTCTGGCATATTATTTGTGCAATCGAAATCCAATTTACTAGTGAAGGGATAATGACCTCCATTTGGGGATACTAGAACTACCTCGATTCCATTACCCATAGCGTTTGAAGCGCTACCAAAATTTAGTTTCCAAGGATATCTTTCTAGAACATTTTCTTCAGTGGTTGTAACGTACATCAAATCTCCATTCAGAAAATCAAAGTTCAAAGGCTCGTAATCTTCTAGAGCTCTACTGGCTAGAAAATCTGCTACTGCACTCCCTTTTACACCTTCTGGTTTACATAGACTATATCAAATTCAGAAAGCAGAATTTGACATCGGGCCATTATTTCATTCAGAGCAGTTAACTCCATCATATATTTTAAAGGGTCTATTTTTTAGATGAGCCAAGTCGTGCGGTACAATATGTATTGTCTCAGTCTTTGGGTTGTCCAGATTAAGGCACAACACAACTTTTCAATTGGCGAATATATTGTCTCACATTCAGTGAATTTCTTACTGAGGTAGTATATTGCTCTATCTTTTCTTCCTAACTCATCATATTGGCCAAGCACGCATCCCATAGAATTTCCAAATACTGCCAAGTACTGTATCAGTAGCTTATCTAGATTAGGTGGTGTGAGCACTAGGGCATTGGACAGGTAATGTTTGACTTTGTCAACAGTTTTCTAGCACTCCTCGTCTCATACATCTGGATTGTGTTTCTTAAGGAGATGGAATATGGGGTCACATTTCTCAGTTAGTTGTGAAATGAACCGGACGATGTAATTTAATCTTATTAGGAACCCTTAAACTTCTTTTTGAGTGTGCGATGGAGACAACTCCTGTATAGCCTTGACTTTATCCGGGTCGATCAAAATCCCTTTTTCACTAACTACGAATCCTAGAAATTTCCCCTGACTTTATCCAGTTTGAATTTTTTTAACCTCAAGAACAATTTCCTCAGAACTTGTATATGCTCATTTTCTATTTGGGATTTTGCGATCATATTATCGGGAGAAACCTCTATTTTTTTGTGCATCATATCATGAAACAGGGTTACCATGGCTCTTTGATACGTCTCTCCCGTATTTTTCAATCTAAATGTCATCATCTTATAGCAAAATGTTCCCCACAAGGCTACGAATGTGATCTTTTCCATGTTTTTAGGATGCATCTTAATCTGGTTGTATCCCAAAAAGTCATCCATGAAGGAGAACAGTAACTTGTCGTGTTGTCCACTAAAGTGTCAATGTGAGGCAATGGGAAATTGTCTTTTGGGCTAGCTCTGTTTAGATCTCTGCAGTCTACACACATTCGTGCTTTCCTATCTTTCTTAGGGACGGGGACTATATTGGCTAACCATTCTAAGTATTTAACCACTTGTAAGAAACTAGCATCGAATTACTTCTTAACCTCTTCTTTTATTTTTAGCAAGACGTCGAGCCTCATCCTTCGGAGCTTCTATTAAACTGGCTTGCACTCTTCCTTTATGAGGTGTCGGTGTGCCATGATATGAGTACTTAATCCAAGAATATCTTAATACAACTATGTGAAAATATCTTTGAATTCTTGGAGTAATTCAATGAGGTCTCGCTTTGTCTCTGTGGTGATACAAGCTCCGATTTTCACCTTTCTCATCTCTTAAGCTCACAATTTCTACTGATTCTTTGTAAGGTAGGATATCTTTCTCATCTTGTTCTACCATCTTTAACAAATCAAAATATAAGCTACAGTCTCGATCATCTTTAAAATCTAGAGGTTCTTCTAGACACATATCTTGCTTAAAAGGAGACTCTAAGTCAATAGTAGCGTCGCTCATATCATTGATATCTGGAGACTTGTTATAAGAATGAGGGAAGACCCAAAGAACAAAATAATCTAAGAATAATTATCTATGTGGTATGAGTATAAATAAAATGGAAAGAATAAAAGAGTATTTTCTCAAAATGAGACACAAATATGCATTTTTTTGAAATAAAGATGTTGAACATATGCCTTTTTCATAAGAGGATTCTTATTGCTCTCAGGCTTAGAGCAATAAGTGTGTTTTGAACATTACTCTGAATTAGTTCTAAAGTTTACAGGGATCTCTTCCGCAGTCCAATTACTTAAAACACTCTTGGGTACATAAGGGCAAATGTTTGATAAATTCTCTTGCCCAATCCTTTTTCGGCTATGGCATTGATGTTCAGATTTCTCAACATTCTTTTCGAGCTTTTTACCTCTTTAAAGAATTTAAATTCTTTGTTATCCATTAGACTTTGCACCAAAGCTTTGAATTCAGCACACTCTTGGATTTCATGATCTTCTTCAGCGTGGAACTTACAATAACTCCTCATCCCCTTGGGTATCTCCTCTGAATCTTGAATGGTTAACCACATGTCTATCATTTGTTTCAAAACTCATTTCAGTAGGGTTTTTACTTCTACAAAATTGATTTTGGTTATCTTTCCTTCACTCTCAATTATTGTGTTTACCCTCGGGTTTGAATGACTGGTTAACGATTTTCCTGCCACATTAGGTCCCGATAGATTGTCGAACTTCACGATGTCCATCTTGATGAATCTTTTAATCAACTTTTTGAACGCGGTGCAGTTCTTAATTGAGTGTCCTGTTATTCCTGTGCAGTACTCGCATTAAGCATTCACATCATACCATTTCAGGAACGGAGGTTGCATGGGTTTCAAGTAGAATGGGGATACCATATGTGCATCAAACAGATTCTAATATAGCTCCCTATATGTTATCGGGATGGGTGTGAACTGGAGTCTTTTTGTGTTTGGCCTCGAGTTAGATTCTTTCATTGAAGGGTCTTGATGGTTAGTTGTTATGGTCCTTGGTTGGCCTACAGTGACCAGCTTTAAATAGTTATTGTTATACACATTTGAGGTGTTCACTTTATTTTCTTTCCTCCTCGGGGCTAATCTTTTGGCGTTTTTCCCTGTGACTATTTTCCCACTTCTTACTGCGTTTTCAATTATCTCACAGACATTACTATACCTGAGAAGCTCTTGGTGGCACTTCCCAACATATGCTTAATAAACGAGGCTTTCAGAGTATTTATGAAAAGTATTGTCATCTCTTTTTCTAGAAGAGGTGGTTAGACTTGTGTTGCCACATCTCTTCATCTTTGAGCATACTGCTTGAAGCTCTTATTTTGTTTCTTTTCAATATTTTACAGCGTAGTTCTATCGGGTGTCATATAGATCACATGGTTGTATTGTTTCATGAAAGCCTGTGCCAAGTCTTTTCATGAGTTGAATTTAGCACGGCTCAACTGGTTGTACCACTTGGCAGCTGACCTGATCTGACTATCCTGAAAGCAGTGGATTAACAATTGGTCATTATTGATGTATCTCGTCATTCTTCGACAAAATATTGTAATATTGGCTTCAGGACAACTAGTCCCGTTATACTTTTTGAATTATGGAGTCTTGAATTTTGGTGGGAGTACTAGATCTAGGACTAAACTTAAATCTTTAGCATCAACCTCGTAATGGCATTCAGCGTTTTTCATAGCTCTGAATTTTTCTTCCAACCACCTGCACCGATCTTCTAGTTATTTTGGCATTTCTACCTTCGTTTTATTTATTTCTACCATGTCGTCCAAATTAGGAACAACTGGGTTAGTCGGGTTATCCCCGGGATTAGAATCTGAACCTGTTAGGTAGTTTACCGATGCTGAGGTACCGACTTGATATTGTTGAGGTTTGATGGTAACGGGTACCCTTCGTGGGTACGCATCTGGCTCGGCCTAGACATTTATCGCGGTAAAGCCTTGAGGGTAGGTAGGGTCTTCATTATCATCCCCTGAATTAACCACAGTACTTTTCCATTTTTCGATTCCTCTACCCAGTAGCTGAGTTAACTAGTTTATCATACTTCGTTGGGATTCTTATATTTCATCCCTCATGTCTTGTTGTACTTTTGCTAATTGTTCCTACAGCTGCGCTTGCAACTGATTCTACATGTCCTTCTGAATTTGTTCTAATGTCTCTAACCTTTGATCCATTGTTTTGGTTTTACTGCGGGTACCATAACGATATTCAGTTGGTAGAGTTTTATTGGTTTCCAGGGTAACTGTCATTACTTCGATTATTTAAGGTCTTTTTTGTGAAATTTAATGCATATGATGAAATGTAATGCACATGAATGAATGCAAAAAAAGACGTTAATTCAGATCCAATTCTATTAGAATAACTTTACTAGAAAACAAATCTCTTTACATAAAATAGATATTTACATATATGGCATTGCCCTAATATTCAAAGTAAAGACATCGACCCTTTCCTTCATATTCGGATGTTAAGATCAAATCCCACAAACTTTTTCAATAGATGCTTTTATTATCCCCTTTTTGCTTGATTCGGGTCGTGACCCATTGCTCACTCATCTTCGTGATGCTCATTAGCTTCTTTAAGAAAGTCGAGACGTTGGCGGCTCTAGAATAAGCTTTGTCGGCTTGAAGCTTCGAGCAACGAAGCAAAGTTGTGTACTCTTCTATGATGGGTATCAAGTCTACCTTTCCAAAAGTAAAGCAACTATAGGCGGGATTCCAATATTGGGCCAAAGCTCGAAATAAGTGCTTATCCAATTTGACATTGAGTAGATAAGGCAAGTCAACATAGTTACAGTAGAATAATTGTCTGATTTCGTCATCCCATTAGTTTCATACCTCTTCTAACTCTTGGAGATTATTCTAAGTCACACCGATGTGAGTGAAATCCTATATATCATTTCGTCTGGTTGTCACCCCTCTCTTATTGTGTCTTCTCGGACCATATCCGGACGGCTACATTGTCTTCCACTTTATCAAGAAATCCCTTTTCTATGACAAGCTCTCTATTTAGCAACTAAATGTGAATCAACACCCCTTTTCTATGATGAAAATGCATTGCAATCATAACCAAAACAAAACGAAACAAGTTAGTGCATTTCATACAAAGCTAGAATTTAAAGCAAGCAAGGAATAATAAATAGAGCACCTATTCGGGTGGCCACTAGGGTTTAGTATGGTTTTACCTAGGGTAGGCTTTTAAGGCTCATTATATGCGTTTCAGTTCTAAAGTAAGGGTACCTAAGTTGACAGATTCCTCGATCTTCACCATTATAGACACATACAAACCGAGTACAATTTAGGGGAATACATTTCCCTATGGCTATACGGAGATGAAGATCTCACAAAGACAAAGGTACGGATGTATCCTGAAAGCAATTCACTATCTTATACGGAGGTGAAGACCTTACGAAGGAATAGTTTCTCACTCCCGCTTAAAAAGGGTAAAATTAAACGGTTATGCAATGCAATATCCGGAAACATACTAAGAGATTTGAACCAGAAAAGCAAACATTCATTATGTAGCAAAATGATGAAGACCACAAAAATGAAAAATGAAATGCAATGAAGGGATCGTAAATTTAAACTAAATTATCAATTTTCGACAAAAAGACCAAAAGTAATCAACTTGCAACTTGACTCTCTTATTTTTTCCCCGATCGAGTCGTCAAGCTGTTGAAACCTTTTTGAAATCGATTTTTTATTTAAAAACGAAAATAGGAGTCGCCACCAATCATTTTTTAGAGGCGTGATCGGGTCACCTCATAATTTGATCGTTTTAATAAGAGGTTTGATTTATTAAAACAATGTTTTTCGGTCTACAAAAATCCAAAAAATGGGTTCCGGAGTCGGTTACGCACGAGGAAGGATTAGCACCCCCGTTACGCCCAAAATTGGTACTTAGTTGATTACTTAGTGTCTTTAGTATCGAAAATTGAAATTTTGAAGAGATTTTAAAATACGATCTTTTATTAAAACATTACTTAACTAAGTTCATTTTTGCGAAAAGGGGTATATTTCAAGTTAATTGAGAAAAAGGATCACGTCTCATAAGTTAGAACACAATGCCTTAAATACTCGAGAACAAGAATAAACATCGATTACTCAAATCTTATTTTTGTTTAAAAGTAAATATTCGACCATCTCGGTTTTAGAAGGAAGTCATATTCCGTAAGTTATGAACACGACTTTTCTAATTCCAAAAATAATGAACGTCATTTCGGTTTAAAAATTTTCTTTTTATTCATCGTGCAAAAAACGATCATGATGCTTATAGAGACGGGCATTTTAACTTATTCGGGCATAATATACAAATGAATAAATACTTAAGCCTAATGTATGATATAACGATAATGAGATAGTTTAAAATAATTATATGGGTAAAATGATAAACAATGGGTGAATAAAAGAATACTTTAATACTAATAATATAATTATAACAATAATAAGAATATTATTTTGTCGTATTAATAATAAAATAAATAAAGTAATACAAATAAAAAAATAAAAATGCTAGATGCCTCATGACAAATATAAACATAAATAATGTGAAGATGCTAAAGAAATGATAAAATAGTAAAAAAACGAGATAAAAATATAATAATGAATAAGTAAAATGTATAAATAAAAAAATGTAACAATCTTACTTTAAATATATAAAAAGCAAATAATAGATAAATGGATAAAAATAAATAAATAATAGTAGTAGTAGTGAATATAAGAATAAAATAATACATAAACATTATAAAAAAAGAGTAAATGATAATAAATAGATAAATAAATAAACAAAAAAATATATAAAATATATTAAGGGTTGAAACTAAATGAATGAGGATTAAGTTGCAATTTAGATGAAATTTAGAGATAGATTTTAAAATAAAACAAGGGCAGAATGAAGGACTAAAATAAAACGTGCGCAAAGGAGGAGGGACTAACTAGGAAATTATTCCCTGTTCCTAAAACAACGTCGTTCCTCAAGGTACTAAAATGAAATAAAAATAAAATTATAGGGTATAAATTAAAAACAAAAAAGGATGGGATTGAAAAATATTTTAAACGTGGAAAGCCTAGGACCGCAATTAGACCGCTTAATGAAAACACAAGGATCCTTGGATGCTTTTGGGTCGGGTCACAGGTCGTGTCAAAACGACATTGTTTCAGGTGTTCACCTTTTAAGATGGTCCAAGGACCAAATTGAAAAAAAATAAAAATAAATGACAAAATCAAAAAAATAAAAAAATGGATAGGCCCAGATTGAAGCAAGTCGCAAAAGCTAAAGGACTAAAGGTGAAAATAGCCCTTTTTGTCCAGAAACACGCGAATCCTGGGGTTCTTGGGTTGGATCTCGGGCCAAAAGCCAAAACGACGCAGTTTTAGGGCTATTGAAATCAGCCCTAAACGACGTCGTTTTACATGGCCTATAAAAGCTAAAAAATTTTTAAAAATTTTCATTCTGTCCTCATTTAAAAAAAAATCTGAGAGCTCTCTTAGTCTCTCTCGCCCTTTTCGAGCTCCGATCATCGGGACACCATGGCGGCCACCAGTTGTCGGCGACGGCACCTCCATCCACGGTGGCCGGAAAGTATAAAATGGCCATCTTTTTGGCCTTTCGACTCCCCTAGCCTAAAAAGTGTCATCTTTCATTTGAGATGACGGTCCTTGGCCACCCACGGCGGCGGAATGCGAAAGTCGGTAAGATTTTGACTTTTTATTCTATTTTATGTTTATCTCTTTAAAAAAAATAAAAAGCAAAGAAATAAAGTGAATAAAAGACCGCCTTTAAGAATTTTTTTCTATTCTTCTTTGATTGATCCTCTGTAAAAAATTACAAACTATTTTCGTGGCTTTTATAGCCACGATTACACTGTTCATTTCTGTTTTACTACTGTTCTTGCTACTTTTCTTACTGCCTATGTATTCTTTTTTGGTCCTCTTTTGCAGGTTCGGCACTCGATCAATGGAGGAGAGAAGGGGGCGCCTTTGCTGTTTTGGTGCAAGGTAGCAGACGCGCATCAAGCCTAGGGACGAGGCGCGCTGACGTGGCACGAGCAAAGGGAGGGGTGCGGCGCACATGAGAACATTAGGGTTTTAGGGTTTCTTAATTAGTTTAGGTTGTAGGCTTGTAATTTTTGGGCTAGGGCTTTTGTATTTTGGGTCATTTGGGCCTCTTTTGTAAATGGACTATTGTATTTGGTTTTTATTTATTTGGTTTGGTTTGGTGGGCCGGGCAAAATTAGTCTGCTACAATGATTTTTTCCATATATTTTTGTATGATTAATTTTTTAATGATCCAACTATTATATTTTATATTCTATTCATATAGATGATGTATGTCAAATTTGACGTGAATTTATAATTTTTAACTATTTGTTATAGATAAAACTTATAATTGTTCAAAAATTTACATGCATGACTATCACAATTATATTGATAAATTCAATGAATAAATCATTAAAATATTGATCATGCAAAAAGATATGAATGGGTGTAAAAACTTTTTTAATTGTACATCGATGTAACATTTCTCTTAAAATTTAAAATCATTTACCAACATTTGTTGAGTCGCGTGATAAGAAATTTAAAGCCTTTCGAGCATGATTTCATATTCAAGTTTTGTAGATTAAAAAACATCAATAAGAAAATTTATTGTTCATTTAGATTTAATCAAAACTTAATGTAATTATCAGACCTAGTGACAAAGGTAAAAGGAGATTTGTAGTAGGGATGAGCAAAACTCGATTTGATTCGAAAAAATCGAAAAAAAAATCGAATTTCGAGTTAAACGAATCGAGTTATTCGAGTTAATCGAGTTATTCGAATCAACTCAAATATTTTTTTCGAATTTCGAGTTCGAATCGAGTTGAGTTTTCGAATTCGAATATCAAACTATAATATTTTACATTTTTACCCCAAACTCCCAAACCTCTTTACTTTTCCCTCAAAACTTTTACTCCTTCCCACTCTCCCCCCAAAACTTTTACTCATCTCCCCTCCCAACCCCCCAATCTACCCAAAATCTATTTTCTACCGAAATTTTACTCTCCCATTTATTTTTTCTCAAAATTTTACTCCCAAAAACCCTCAAAACCTTTTATTTTCCCCCAAAATTTTTACTCCCTCCCACTTTTCCCCTAAAACTTTTATTCCCTTCCCATCTCACCTCCCATCTATTCCAAACCCTCCCCCATCCAATTTTTTTTTAAATATTTTCCCTCCAAAATTTTACTCCACCCTATTTACTTTCCCTCAAACTTTTATTCCCCAAAACTTTTTATTTTTTCCCCAAAACTTTTACTTCTCACCCTTTACTCTCAAATAAAAAATCAAAATTATCCAAAAAACTCACTAAACATAAATAGTAATAATTTTATTTAAATCTACTATTTATATTATTAAATTAAATTTCACATTTTATATTATTTATATTATTGAATTGTTTAGTCATATTGAATATTTATATTAAAATTGAATTATTAATTATGCCATAAAATATTCGTGTTAAAATTTTATATTGGTATCAATTTCACATTTTATTTTTAAAATAACTTTTATTAAAAAATCATATTTTTACATTTAATATATTTTTTAATTCTAAAATACATAGTGACAAGAATCTGAAGATAATTGAAACAACTAAGCAAGCAAATAAGCTAACCAATATATAAAAAATTAATAAATAAATTATGAAGTGATGAAAGTTAATAAAAAATTTGATTAAGGTGGACAAATTTTATTACGATGGGTGACAATGGTTACAAAGACCCAAAATTATTTTTTAAAATTTAACTCGAACCAATATATTCGATTCGATTCGATTCGATTCGAATTCCATCTCACTCGACTCGATTCGAGAAAACTTCAAATAAAGTTAGGATGATAAAATGAGATTCGAAAACTCGATTAACTCGAAAATTTTCGATTCGATCGAATGCTCACCCCTAATTGGTAGTATCTTTCCCTCCTAAATGATAAATTTATCATTTAATCCTTTAAATATTTTATGAAATTATATATTAATATAATAATAAAATTACACTATCATATTCTAAATAAATAATTATTCATATCTGATCCTTCTAAGCAATTCTTTATGTTCGTCCTGATCTAATAGGAGAAAAAAAAAGAACATTTATGCTTTTTATTTTTCTTTTGTTATAATCACATCTAGAATAAAAAATGTTACTTTATCAGTAAATGGAAGACTTTTGTTAATCAAAAAGTCTTGTCTTGACTTAACCTCCCCCCCCCCCCTTGTCCATGTTTATAATTATAAGCTAAACACTTCTGCCACTTTGAGAGACTTGTGTTAACAGAGAAAAAAACCATATACCATAAACTGAGAGAGAGAGAGAGAGAGAGAGAGAGATTAATGGAGAATTCAATTGATGATAATAAAAAGAAAAGAGACGAGGAAGAAATTAAGCTTCCAGGTTTTAGATTTCACCCAACAGACGAAGAACTTGTGGGGTTTTATCTGAGAAGAAAGGTGGAAAAGAAACCGATCAGTATTGAACTAATCAAACAGATTGACATCTATCAATATGATCCTTGGGATCTTCCAAGTAAGCATCTGATTTTTTTTTTTAACATCCTTGATCGTTTCTTCAGTTGAAACTATTTGTTTTTCTTGGATAATATAATTTTTCGACTCAATTTCGTAATTAGGTTAACTTTGATATTTATATTTTTTTTTTGTCTATTTTGACATTTAAATTTAATAACTAAATCTATCTTAATCCGTGAATTTGAAATATATAAAAGATTAGTTATATGAACTCAGAGATTGCACCATATCACCAACTAAATAATTAAATAAAAATTCATAAAAATTTAAATAATAAAATTTTTATTAAATTGGTTTAACTTGTTCAACTTTCAATTTTTGTCCCGATTTATTACTTTTATCAATTTCAAACAGTTTTCAAGCCAATCGATTCAACCCCTTTGTTTGGACCGTTATATCAATCAACTCTCGATTTGTCCAATTCGGTCTTGTTCTAATAACATGGGCCACATCATGAAATATTAATAGAATCTAAGTTTAGAACTCAAATTAGCAACAAAAAAAAAAGTACAAGTACCAAAGTGAACCCAGTTGTCAAGTTCAAGGATAAAAAAATTATATTATCTCCTTTTTATAGATATTACTATTTGATTGAATATTACAAAGTAAATATTTATAAAACCGAGCTTAAAATATGGTTCAAGTCTTTATACTTTAAATTTTTGGAATTTAGTTCTATTTTTTTAATTTTAAAATTCGAGATTAAATTTGTTGGTGTGATATTTAAAAAAACCTAAAAATAATACTCACTTGATGTAATAATGTTAAAAAAAATGATGTTGTAATAAGCTTGAAAGAATTGTTACGGTATTAATAATTAGACTTTTATTTTTACATTCAAAAAATAAAAAAAAAATTCTTAAAAATAAAAATAGATAAGCTATATTTCAAACTTATAAAAAATACAAAGACTTGTCGTAATTTTACAATCTTAAAATAATTATAACAATTAGTAATAAAAAAATTTATTAGTCCGAATGAACAATTTAAAGGTGAAAAAGAGTTATGGATGGAAGTAAATTTTGTATAAAAGAAAATTTACCTTTTAACTTTTATAATAATTTTTTTATTTAATATAAAATTTTGTAATAAAAAAATATCTCTCCAATCTCTATTAATTTTACTTTAAGAATCTAAAAAGTTGACTAACATAATCATTTGATGAGGTAATTTCCTCTACTTAATTGATTCTCGCTAATTTTTTATTTAAAATATTTTGACAAAGAAATAAATAATGGGAAAACCTTTTCTTCTTCTTATAATTTATTGTTTCCTTGGCCGAAAAAACAAGGAAGGTAATTCCTTATTATATTCTTTACACTCTCTCTATTCATCAAATAAAATTAAACTTTGTTTAAACCTTTTTGTTTTGAAGAAAAGGAAATCCTCACCAATTTTTGGAAATAAATTTAAAAAATTTAATCTCCAACTTCAGTTTAACAAGGAAAAAAATATAACAGTTGAGGGTGGGTCGGTTTCTTTAGAAGTATTCAAAATGTCATTCGTTAAGCAGTTAACTAAATACTCAACAATTGAAGGTATTGTCTTTTGAGAAAAATTTTGTTTTTTGTGTTCTGCCAAAAGTAGCGTGTCGTGAGTAGTTATCCTGAAAGCTTGATTCAGAGAGCTAGAGCACATTGACCATACGGCCACCCACCAAGGGGATGTGAGTGTTTTACCGTTGGTGGGGTTCGAGCCCCTAACCAGGTCCTCAAGGTAGTTGCTCACATTACGTTAGCTTTCAACAAAGCACTGGAAACAAAACCCTCTTGAGGACAATACTTTTAATTGTTGGGGGTCCGGTCAATTGTTTGATTGACAACACTTCAAAAATTTCTTTCCAAGAAATCGACCCACCCTCAACAAGAAAATTTTGTAGGATTTTTTCCCACTTCCTATATGGCTTGACAAACTAAAATTATAATAAAATAATTTTATTTGATTACACATATTTAAATATTTTAAAATTTATTTTTAATAATTTTATCAATTATCATCAGATTTATTTATATACATAGTACATCAAATAACAACCCATAAATAAAATTGTACGAGAGGAAACAATGTGAACTTATTGAACATTTTGTGGTTAAAATGATGGATTTCATCATACTTTGGGCCTACCATTCCATAACTATAAATGTCCAATAAATGAATAAAACCTGTTCTCTGCCTAATTCAATTAATGGTTCAACATTATTATATTTTTTCCCCTCTTTCAAAGAAAAATTTAACATCTTGGATCAATTCAAACATAGCAAGCATTTATCATGGTCTAAAAGGGAAATTTCAGTCTTTACTCCTTAGAAGAAAAAACATTTCTCGAATTCAAATCAAATCAAATAGATTTCCTAAATAGGGATCAAACTCTATTAGTATTATTTTCTCTATTTATAATACTCCAACATGACATCTTAAATTACACTTATATACAGTTGGTTAAAATTTGCCCTAGGTCTCAGGGGCGGCAGCAGGCCCAACCATCTCTTAAAATGGCAAATTGGTGCTTTAAAATGTATAAAATTTTAAATCTTTATATGGTAAAATTCCACTTTGCCTCCTTAAAATGATAAGTCCTTAAAAGATTATAAAGATACAAACTATTAAAATGGTGAAATTATATTTTAGCTCTCATAAAAATATACAGCTTAATTCCACCCCTAAAAGAACTTTAGGCTTCGCCCTTGCTAGGTTCCTATAGTTTTTGCACATTTGGAATTTAATCATCTACTTTTATTACAAGAAATTTAGTCCCCTCAAGTTTAAAAAAGCAAGTCAAATTGTTGTCAAAATTAAAATTTGTCTCTTAAATTACATGTTCATATAATGTCATTATTTTATTACATGATTACTAAGTGAATATTTCTTTTATTTAAAAATGTCACACCAGCAAATTGAATAGAATGATTTTAATGACGTTAACAATTGAACCTGCATATTTAAATCTAAAAAGTAAAAGGGCTAAATTTTAAATGTAGAAAGAGTACAAAAATTGAAGCATATTTTAACCTATACAAGCTGATTAATTAATATTGAATGATGATAATGATGAAGTGTGTTTTTATGCATGGTTGAGGAAGAAGTTAGCAATGTGGGAGAAAAAGAATGGTATTTCTATTGCAAGAGGGGAAGAAAATACAGAAACAGCATAAGGCCAAATAGGGTGACCGGTTCAGGGTTTTGGAAGGCAACCGGCATCGACAAGCCCATCTATTCATCGTCAACCAAAGAACCCCACCATCACCATCACCATTACCATCATCAGCATGATCGTCATCAGCACCAGCATTTATGCACATGCATTGGGCTCAAGAAATCCCTTGTCTACTATCGAGGCTGTGCCGGCAGGGGCACCAAGACCGATTGGATGATGCATGAGTTTCGCCTTCCCCCTAATGGGAACCACACCACCAAGGCCCAAGAAGCGGTAAGCATATACATTCTTAATTCTTCTACTTTGTTTTACTATGGTTTAAATTCTAAATCAGTATCAGTTTAACCGTAAGTTTGAATGTTAAATACTGACTCAAATTTAAAGTGAAACATATTTTAAAATATGTAATTTATTAAACCCGAAAAAGGTAAACAAACCGAAAGGTCAACGATAAAATAATTCTTGTACAAGCTTACAACTTATGATACCAAAATATAACCATAAAAATCCACACCCTAAATAATAACTTGCACCATATCGCCAATAAAAGACCCGAAAACTAAATCCGCACCTTCCACCATGGAATTATTAACATATTAACTATGTGTGTATATATTTATGATGTCTTTATCTATAAATAGGATAATAGCATACAAATGTCTATTTTATACTTCTAAAAACATTGAGGGTTTTTTCTCATAAAAGATGTTTATTTTATCACTTTGGTTTTAATTTAATTTTTTTTCTTTAGCTCATAATTTTTAAATCTTAGCCAAATAGTTGTTTTAAATGAAAATTTTGATTGAACTGTTAAAATTTTAATGACAATAATATGCCTGCTTGCACGACAGTTTATGAATACTTCACTTTTAATTTGAATAAATTTTCTAAATTTTTTTTGAATTTTTTTTAAAATTTATTGATTTTTTTTAATTCTATAAAGTATATATAAATTATCACACCAGTTGTCACGTTAGTGCCATTAAAATTTCAATGGGCTCGTTAATTTTTTCATCTAAAAAATAATTTAACTAAATTTTAAAAGTTGAAGATAAATTGATCCGAAAAGAAAAAGAACTAAAATGTGCTAAATTTATCATTTTACTTTTATATAAATTTTAAACATAATCCCTAAATTTTTATACAATTCTAATCTTAATTTGTTGACTTTATAAATCCACATTTCCTTGTCACATTGTACTTTTTTTGGTAATAAGTACTTTGGTCGTACTAGATTGTTACGAAGTTTCTTCGCTGTTAGGTCTTTCAATTTCATGTGGACAGAAAAAAAAAAAGGACCATTCGAAACCTAGGGAAAAAGGCAACTCAGTGTTTTAATAGTTGCATGCATGCAGGAAGTTTGGACGCTTTGTCGAATCTTCAAACGAACCCCGCCAAACAACAAGTACCCACCAACCACGGTGGCATCAACGGCGGCTTGGAAATTCAGTGCCACCACAACAATCAAACAAAACGGAACTGATTCTCCCACAACTTGTTGTAGCAGCTTGGAAGATGTTTGTCAAAGCCAAAACAGCTACGACAAGTGCAAGAGCCTTTGTGACACAATCATCCAACAAAAGGGTAACAAACCAGACATGTCCAAGGACCAAGTTGATGCAAGAAACTACTTCCTTTATGGCGGCACTCTTCCATTGTCAACGCAGCAAGCTCCATTTACAGCCACGAATTTCCCCACTTTTTGCAACCACCCCAGTGGCGATGTCGATGTGTTTAGTAATGGAAATTGGGATGAGTTGAGACCAGTAGTCGAGGTAGCCCTTGAACCCTATACCAGCCATGCCTTTGATTATACATAAATGGGGTTGCCGGAGAATGAAGTTATATATATATAATGATTTGGAAGATGAAATGAAGGAGATGATGTTAATTGAGTTGAATATTTGTTTGGTTGAACTATTCGAAAGTTTTCATTTAAATCATTAAACTATTTGAAAGTTTCTATTTAAGTTACTATGATGTGAACTTTTTTTAAGTATGATTAGTAAGCTTCAAGTATATAACGATTTGGCAATCAAAACGGTCGGTCAGTACCCATCGACAAGTAGAAGAATCTACCTTAGATCCAAGTTGATTTGACAGTCAATGTTGGAGATCGGAGAAAAAAGCTATTCAAATTTTGGTTCGCATAATATTTGTAACGTTTAAAGTTGTTTCATGAAAAAATATTGAATTGTAAAAGAGAAAGAAAATGAGAGCTTTAGATTGGTGTAAGTGATGCGAATAGAGAAGACTATACAACAATGATTTTAATAACTCAATGTCTTAAATGAAAATTTTTAAATAATTTAATGATCATTTTATAATTTTTTAAAGTTGAGTGACCAATATTTAAACTTATTAATTATTTAATGAATTTACCCTAAGAAATCTAGAAAACTGAATAAATGACAGGGCCCTTGACCCACGACTGTTAGCTGGATTTAATTTTTGGATAATTGGGTCTAAATAAGCTACCATATAATAATTGCACCATTTGTTGGTCCACATTAAAATCCGAATATAGTAACTCTTAACACCACACAGAACCATAACGGTGATAGGCATGTTTCAACTCTCGTACCGTATATAACTAAACGTCGTAAGATATGGATTAAATTGAATAAATTAAAATTATTTGATTAATTATTTATTTTGAATATCAAATATACCAATTAAGCGTTAAGACTGTCCCAATATTTAAATGCACAATGTATCTAATTATCCATATATAAGCTAACCCAAATATAAAATAATCCAATCAAATCAAAATTACTCAAATTTAAAATAGAATTTATCGAAATCTCTTCTTTTTTGAAATCGACTTTTTTTAAAAAATAAAAAAATAGGAATCGTCACCAATCTTTTTTTTATGAGGTATGATCGGATCACCTTGTAATTTGATCGTTTTAATAAAAGGTTTGATTTACCAAACAATGATTTTTTGGGTCTACAAAATTCAGAAAATGGATTCAAGAGTCAGTTACGCACGAGGAAGAATTAGCACCCTCGTGACGCCCAAATTTGGTACCTAGTTGATTACTTAATATCTTAGTGTCGAGAATTAAAAATTTGAAGAGAATTTAAAAACATGATCCCTTTATATTAAGGTACTTACTTAACTAAAGTTATTTTCGCGAAAATGGCTTATTTCAAGTTGATCGAGAAGAAAGATCATGCCCCATAAGTTAGGACACGATACTTTGAATTCTCAAAAACGAGAATAAACGTCATTTGATTGTTACTTAAATCTCATTTCTTATTTTTGAAATAGATATTCGACTATTTCGGTTTTAGGAGGAAGCCATATTCTATAAGTTAGGAACACGACTCTTCTAATTCCAAAAATGATGAACATTTACCTCGCTTTAAAAATTTTCCCTTTTTTATGCATCGAGTAAAGCGAATGTAACATCTAAGGCAATGTATATTTAACTTGTTTGGGCATAGTATAAAACTGTGTAAGTATGTTTAAGCACGACTCGTGACATGATTATGGCAAAATAAAATAGAATGATGGTGCGTAAGAATGGAACGATGATATAAATAAAATGTCATACTAATAAATGATGATGATATGACTATAATAATAAAACACCAAATAATAACACCGGGAATAATCATATTATAATTACTAATTCTAATACTAATTAAATAATAATAGGAAAAATAAATAGTGATAATAATGATAATAATAATAACAACAACAAAATGTGCAAATAAAAGAATAAAGAACACTATAAATTTTAAATACAAAAAAAAAGTAAGAAATAAATAAATAAACACATAAATAAAAAGAATAAAAAATTTTCATAAAAGATTGAAATTAAATAATCCAAGGACTGAATCAGAATGAAAATGAAATTAAAAGTATAAATTGTGATAAAATAAATAAATAAAAGACTAAAATGAAAAGCACGAAAACACACAGGGACTAAATGAGGAATTATTCAAGACACACGTCCTTCCCCAAAGGGTCAGCGAGCTAAGTGCTAAATTGAAACAAACAAAAATTATGTGGTATAATTTCTAGAAAGAAAAATATTGGGATTATGACCTAATTGAAATAACTCAAAACACGGAGGGCCTAAAGTCACAAATATCCACCCTTAAGAAACACGAGGATCTTCGGGGCGGTTCGGATCAGGCAATCGGGTCGGCTGAAACAACACCGTTTCGGGCATCCAATTCTTAAAATGGTCCATGGACCAAAATGAGAATATAAAGAAATCAAATGGAAAAATAGAAAAAAATAAAAAAAAGGACTAAACTAAAATGATCTGCAAAAGCGGAAGGACCAAAGATGTAAATAAACCATTTGCAAAAAAAACGCGCGGATCCTAAGGGAGGTCGGGTCTGTTTTTGGGTCAGCTTCAAAACGATGCCGTTTTGGGGCATTTGAAGCCAAGCCAAAACGTCGTCCTATCGAGGCATTATAAAAGTAAAAAAATCAGAAAAAATTTTATTTTGAGCAGCATTTTTTTTAAAAAAAAAGTTTCCTTTCCTTCTGTTTTCTCTCTGAGCACAGCCTAGAATCTAGCCATCGGGATGCCATGGGTTTGTCATGACCACCGGTCATCGACGAAGGTGGTCGACGCCTCTGATGGCTGGAGAGAAAATAAAAAAGCCTTTTTCGGCCTTCTCTCAGCCCAAATCTGAAGGCTAAACTTTCAGTTCTCAAAAAAATCAAAAAAAAATCTTTGACCCCTACCTAGTCGATTTCGATGCTGGAGAAGGCTTCTGACGACAGGTATACGGAGTGACTCAAGTGAAGAACTACTTTACTTTTATTTATTATTGTTTTTTTTTTGGAAATAAAACAGAACAAGATAAAAAGAGTCACATTTGTTCTTCTTTTTAACATTTTTTTTGTATATTTTGTCTGTAAAAAATTACAATCTGGTTATGGCTTTTATAGCCATATATTACACGGTTCATTTTTACTATTTTTCTATTGTTTTCGCTATTATTCCTTTGATGTTTCTGTCTTCTTTTTTTGTCCTTTTTTGCAGGCATCAGCGCGGTCAACAGCTACGATGGAGTCACGTTTTAGCCACTTCAGCGAAACGATGGCAGAGCGACAGATCTCAAGGCACGAGTGTTTTCGAGCGAAGTGCCCGCTGACGTGGCTAGGAGCTACGGCTCAAAGGGCTAGGGTTTTTATTAGCTTTATGAAAACTTAGGCCACATTTGGTTGGAGGGAATGGAGTAGCCATTCCCTCCTTATTCTTGGATGAATAGTTAAGCTATAGTTTGGTTCACCGTTTTCTTTATTCAGCAAATGGCTATTCCTCCCTTATTCGTCTGATTTACCGAATCATCATTCTGAGAAGGGGGCTAAGAATAGCCCATTCAACGACGGATGTAATAGAAAAAAATTTCCCCTAGATAATTTTACCCTGTATTTCTTCACCCATTGACCATAAAAAAACGTCAAAAATATTGAAACTCCATCTTTCCCAAAAACGCCGAAACTCCAGAGGAGAAAAGGGGAGAAGGAAATTCTTTAAAATTTCTTTTCCTTGACTGTAAGAAAGGAAATCGGTGGTGAAAGGAAGGGGAAAACTTCATGTTTTCTTCTATAATATATTTTTCTTTGTCTGTACTTTTACTTTTCTTTTCTTTTGCTGGACCGAATGGATGAAATAAAAAGGGAGGTCAGTTGCATGGAGGGAGAGGCCATGGATTTGGCATATTAAATAGTTGTTTCTTCATATTAAGAAGCTTGAGAGGTGGGAGACGATCAAATTGGTAAAGGCGAGGAGAAAGTTTGTGCTCGTAACAACAATTTGGGGAAGAATTCAGTAAGTTTCCCTTGAAATTTACACACACACTTACTCGTTTAGTTAATTGTCAAGTCGAATTAACTAGTTGGTGCCTTCAATTAAGTCGTATGAATTTTATGATTAAATTGTCAATTAGCTACTGTTGATTTTCGGTTAGGAGCAAATAAATCATGTTGGAAATTTGAAGAAATAGTTGTAAATAAAGAAAAAAAATGGTTGCTCTTTGGCTATGGTGTGAGTTTAAGTTATTTCTTAAATCATTGGTTGTACTCTGATACTGGTAAATGTGATGAAAATTGAGGGAAAAGTCTTGATGATTGTTAGTTGTTGAGTGAACTATGTGGCATGCAAACGCCATGAAAATGCCATGCATGTTATCCGAATATGACCTTTTGTAATGAAATTAAGATAACCTGCTGTTGGAATTGATTAAATATTAAGGTCTTAAGCTGCAATTAGAAGATGTCATAGTTATAATTAAGATGTCCTACTACTGTATTGTGATTAAAATGTAAGTTTCATGCTGTAAGTATTTATGTTGTCTTAAAACATTATCTAAAGTGGATTAATTGTTGTAATTTAAACAGTCTTAATAATGAAATTGTGATATCTTAAAACAATAAATTGAGAGGAGTTATAGCTGTAATTTATAGTGCTTGGGTGTCGTGGTTAAAATGTATAACTCTGGGATTGATATTGATGATGTGATCTTAATGAATAAATCGAGTTTTATTTGCCGAATGACATGTTATTTTAGAAATACAAATTGAGTGTTGCTAATGGTGAGTTTTCTTTAAACTCCTTTATTATTTCCATGCTTGAAATTCTTATCAATTTTACATGGATGATTCGGCGATAGTTAAATAAGGAAAAAATAATTGTTGTTTACAAATTTCATGGTTGCTACTGTTTTGTACTGGTTAATCTCTTTTATTTCAGACTTAGTTGTTGTCCAATTAGTGCAAAAATTTCCTATTGCTCAAGCAAAGTAGATGTTGTTGCTGCTCGCTTTTGTACTTTTAAAGCCCTATTTAAGTACTGCAATTTTAAGTGTTTAGTTACTGGAAATTGAGATGTTTTATTACTGTAATTAAGGTGTATAAATGTTGTTAATAGAGATGTTAAAGTGCTGCAAATTGAAGTGTTTAAATGTTGTAAATTGAAGTGTTAAAGTGTTACAAATTGAAGTATTTAAATACTGTGAATTGAAGTGTTAAAGTGCTGCAAATTGAAGTGTTTAAATGTTGTAAATTGAAGTGTTTTAAGTGTAAAAGCCCATTTTTGCCCGGGCCCATACCAACAAATAACCCAAATAATAAAATCCAAAATAAAATCCCAAAACCCTAAACTGCCACCAACACCACTCCCACTCTCCCATGCTATCTGCCACCAACACCACTCCCACTCTCCCATGCTGTCTGCCACCAGCACCATCACACACCCCATCACACACCCCCATACCGTCTACCACCACCATGCCTTTGCAGCACCTGCAAACAAGCAAAGGAAAAGGACAAAAAAAATGGAGCAATAAACAGTAACAGGATATTGTATTTTTGGCTATAAAAGCCACAAGCAAAATCGAACTCAGGGGGGGCTTCTTTCTTTTTACGAATACAGACACAAAAACAAAAACAAAAAAAATCAATACAGAAAAGCTTGAACAAAAAGTCTCCACAAGGTGATTTGATTCTCATTTTTCTTTCGATTTCGTTTCTGTTTTCTTTGATTTATCTATCGCATGAAAAACGAATAAGAGGGGGGATCCAAAAAAATTGTATCACTCGCATATTTTTCAAGGAATCAAACAAAAAACACACAAAAGGTTGATCTCCGATTTTGTTCTCTTTATTTTCGTTTTTCGTTTTCTTGCTTCTTTAATATTTCTTTTATTTTTTATACAAATCTATTAAACAAAGATACAAAAAGAAAAATATAAAAGGAAAGAGGAAGGATTCTCACCAGATCCGGCCCATTGCCGCGTTATCGGAGCCTTCCCCTCCGTTCGGCGTGGTTGAGTCTAAAAAGGGGGTTGAACCCTTGTCTTTTCGTTTTTGGAACTAGCCTCCAACAAGTAAAAAAGGGGAGAGCTAAAGGAGCCCATTTTGGTGTATCGCCAGCCATCGAGTGCGGTGGTGGTGCGGTGGTTGAAGGGCGGCAATGATGGGTTTCTTTGAAACCCTAGCAGAAAATAAAAGAGAAGGGAAAGGGGGAGAGAGCAGGGAAGCTCTCTATTTTTTGTTTAAGGTTGGGGGAAGGCTGGTAATGGAATAATAAAATAAAAAATAAAAAAGGGGAAAGTTGGTAATGAAATAAAAAAGGGAAAATTGGTAATGGAATAAAAAAAGGAAATTTTTTTGGTTTAAATGATGATGATGAAGCGGCGTGTTTGGTGGAGTGGGGTGTGCACTATCCCTAAACAGGAGATTTGCTAGATTAGTTCTTCTCCTTTGCAACTCTATTCGACCAGGCCCCATTTTCTATTTTCTTTTGTTTTTTAATTTAGCTCTTAAATTTCGTTTGGGTTACATCTGGGTCCTTCGAAACATTGCGCATAAAAGGCTAGGAATATTTTCCAGCTAGTCCCTCGTTGTTTCAACGTGATTCATTTCGATCCTTGATGGCCTTCTTTTCATTATTTACAATATGAGTCCCTCTTCCCTTACATGTATCTCACTTTAGCTCAAATTCTAACTTTTTAATTTATCCCTTAAAGTTCATTTCTTTTTTTTTTCGGTTCCTTGACTATTTAATCTTGTTTATTTTTCATTTTGTTTTATTATTTTCAATATTCTGCTTTTATTTTTATTTTCTTTAGTATTTTATTTACTTGCTCTTTTTAAATTCAACCCTTTATATTTTATTTTATTTTATATTTATTAATTTACCTATATTTTACGCCTTAGACTTCATTTTTTATGTTAATTCAAATTCTTTTAGTTTCCATTTGTTTTTTTTTGTTTTTTTTATTTCACCATTGTCTTTATTTTTACATTCATGGCTTATTACAACTGCTCATTGTATTATTACTATTAATATCCTTATCACGTTGTCCTTTTTGCTCCATCAATATTATTTGTTATTTTTGTCTTATTTGTTCTATTTATTTTATTTTCTGTTTATAATTTCAAACTAAATTGTTTTATTTATTATCTTGTTCATCTACTTATTTCTTTATTCCTTTAACTTTTTATATTAAAAAGTTCATTTATTTATGTTTTTTAGATGCTCTTCGATTTTACTATTATTATTATCATTATTATTATTATTATTATTATTATTAGTTTATGCTTTGTTATATGTTTATATATTTATAATACGTATATATACTTGACATATTTGTATATACCTCAGTAATATTATTACTAGTTTTTAATATACGCATATATTACCTAAATATTTTAGTATTATGATATTCTTCATGTATTATATGTGTGTTCTTAATACTATACTTTATTTGTGTCATATTTTTTTATGTTGTATTATTATATTTTAATATTATATTATATAATTATATATACATATATCTTTTATATATATTATCATTGTATATATTTTAATATTATTAGTTGTATTTTACACTATTATATACATTTTTCTAATATTATATTGTATATACTATTGTTTATATATATATATGTGTATGTATTTATGTAGCATAGAAAATAGTTTTATTATTATTCTTATCATTTCTAAGATAGGCATATACTATATATGTTCTATGTATGTTATATGGATTTTTAATATCGCTAAATATATATGTCATCATCTTATATATTATTATATTAAAATATTTTAATATTCATAATTTTAAATTGTTGATACATTTTTATAATATATATTTACGTACATACTTTTCATTTATTATAAATATACTTTTTATATTTTTATATTTCATCTTTTTATGTATACATAGATATAGGCATAAATACATACATCTTAATTCATATATATGTATATATATACGTACTTATACATACTTAAATATATTTTTCACATTTCATAATTCTTATATACTTACCTATATTTATGCATATTTTACATCATATACATACTTATATATATTCTTTATATTCTTAAAAATGCTTTTTGTATATTTCACATATTTTATAATTCACATACATATATTTGATATTATCATAATTTATAAATATATATAAACACATATTTACATTTTTATTTTTATAATATTTACCGATTTTTTATGTATGTATATATTTATCTATGTTTTCATATTCTATAATTTATACGCATTTCTTATTTTATGGCTTAAAATTATACATGTATATACATTTTTACATAATTGTATTTATTGTCATCATTGTTATTTGGCGTTTGTTTATTTATTCATGTACACTTGTGCTTTTTCTAAAATGTTAGTTCTATTTATTTATTTGTATGCTTTGCTTATGTAATCGCCTCGTCATTTCATTTTGCCTATTGTATTATTGTTACTCATTTTACTTTGCTCACCTTGTCGTATTCGTTGTTGTTCTGTCAAGCATTGACACTAAACATCAAAAGGAAAATTTTTCTAAATGAGGCAATATTTCGCGTTTGGAAAATCGAGAAAACGTGCCCTAACGTGCTGGGTTTCGATTTCTCGTTCGACTAAATAGCCAAATATCCTCTTAAAGCTTCAAAGTATGGTTTCATTAAAATATAAGATGATCTTGGTTTCGATGGTTTAGAGTATCGTGTCCTAACGTGCTGGATGTGATATTCCTTCGGAACAAGAGAATCTTACATTTCAATTCACGTTATCAGAGTTTCTTTTAAGGATCGTATTTTTAAAACTCTTCAAATTTTCAATTTTTGACACTAAGACACTAATTAATCAACTAGGTACCAATTTTGGGCGCATCGAGGGTGCTAATCCTTCCTCGTGCGTAACCGACTCCCGAACCCATTTTTCTGAATTTCGTAGACAAAAATCATTGTTTTAATAAAATCTAAATCGTTTATTAAAAACAACCGTTTTTACGAGGTGACCCGATCACACCTCATCAAAAAAGATTGGTGGCGACTCCCAATTTCGTTTCATTTTCAAAATCCAAGTCGACCCCGTTTTCATCCAAAAAATGGTGTCAACATTAAGTACTGCAAATTGAATTGTTTAGTTGTTGGAAATTGAGATGTTTATCGTTGTAATTGAGGTGTATAAATGTTGTTAATTGGGATGTTAAAGTGTTGTAAGTTGAGGTGTTTAAATGCTGTAAACTGAAATGTTTAATTGCTATAAATTGAGGTGCTCAAATGATGTAAATTGAAGTGTTTAAGTACTACAAATTGTGGTGTACAAATGAGTCTAAAATTAGTTATTGCAATGTATTTTTTGTGATTAAATGCAATCGAAAATAAGTTAGAAAACAAAATTGCACTTGATGTTATTTTAAAACATGTTATGTTGTCATTGTAAGCTGTCTGACTATTCATTTACACTGTCCAAATGATCACGAACATAAGTTGTATTATTGATGTAAAATAAGTCATTGTAGTGATGTAATTTAAGTTGCTTGAATGTTATAAATGTAGGTTGGCTAAATATGTAATTGGTATATTTGCAATTTTGTGAACGTGGTTTGAGTTGAATAGTCGAATGACAGCGAAACACAATGATACACGCATAAATGGTGATACTCGATGATGCACATAACAAATTATCCTTATAAATTTCTTTTAAACCTTTTCGTTCACATTTCCCTATAATCAAGCCCCTTCTTTACACGAATCAGAATAAGTAACATAGAATTTATTTTTTATGTTTCCTGTTATCTCCATGATTCAGACAGTTTCAATAATAAAAGAATGATTCAGACAGTTTCAATAATAAAAGAGTGCAATTAAAATGTTTTGGAGTTTAAAACTAATTTTAAATGAAGGTCATAGTTTGAAGTAGTTTACTAAAAATAGAATGATATTTCTTACGTCACCGCTCTGCCAATTCGGATCATTGTCATAAACCTAATCTCTTAACGGATCAGTTCATTATCAGTTTTTATTATAAAAAATAATTTATTTAATTGGCCAATTAAAAGTCTCCACGTCACCAGAACACATCTTCCCATGCATCGGTGCTCACACTACACACTTGTCTAATACCCAACGGAATTCAACAAAATGGACACGTCATTAATAATTATCCCCCAAATAAACCAGCACCTCAAAACCATCGCCCATGGAATATAATACCCCATCGATACCCCTTTTCTTCTTCAATCTCAACAGCAACACCCCACCCGACCCCTAAAAATGGTCCAGACAAACCAGTCCGGTTCCGGCAATGATTTCAAGCTCGTCGGATTCTCGAATTTCGTCCGGTCCAATCCGAAATCCGATCGGTTCACCGTCAAACGTTTCCACCACATCGAGTTTTGGTGTACCGACGCCACTAACGTCGCTCGCCGTTTTTCATGGGGTCTCGGTATGCAATTTGTAGCTAAATCGGATTTATCCACCGGAAATTTGACCCATGCTTCTTATCTCCTCCGTTCCGGTGACCTGAACTTCCTTTTCACTGCCCCTTATTCCCCTTCTATCGCCGTTGCTCAAAACCTCTCCCCTCAATCTACCGCTTCCATCCCTTCTTTTGATCATTCACTCTGCCGCTCCTTCGCTGCCACCCACGGCTTAGGCGTTCGCGCCATCGCCATCGAAGTCGACGACGCCGAAACCGCTTTCACCACCAGTGTCACACACGGCGCGTTACCCTTTTCCCCTCCTACCCCACTCGGCGACGTCGCCACCATCGCCGAAGTCAAACTCTATGGCGACGTCGTTTTGCGTTACGTCAGTTACACCACCACCATAAACTCCGACCATGATTTCTCGCCGGGATTCGAGAAAATCGAAGACGCCCTTTCTTACCCTTTAGATTACGGACTCCGACGACTCGACCACGCCGTTGGAAACGTCCCAGAACTCGGTCCCGCTGTTTCGTACGTCAAATCCTTCACCGGCTTCCACGAATTCGCTGAATTCACAGCTGAAGACGTCGGAACTAGCGAAAGTGGACTAAACTCCGTCGTTTTAGCTAACAACGAAGAAATGGTATTACTTCCGATGAACGAACCGGTGTTCGGAACAAAAAGGAAAAGCCAAATCCAAACGTATTTAGAACACAACGAAGGTGCCGGAGTTCAACATTTGGCATTGGTGAGTGAAGATATATTCAAGACGTTAAGAGAAATGAGGAAGAGAAGCTTCGTCGGCGGTTTTGAGTTCATGCCGTCGCCGCCGCCGACTTATTATAAAAAATTGAAGCAAAGGGCAGGGGATATTTTGAGTGATGAACAGATTAAAGAGTGTGAAGAACTGGGGATTTTGGTTGATAGAGATGATCAAGGGACTTTGCTGCAAATTTTCACTAAGCCAGTTGGTGATAGGCAAGTTTTTCTCTGTACTAATCATTTTATTTTCTTCGTTTTTAAAAACGTAATTAGCTTCTTACAATTATGGATGACATGACAGTGAACACTGAACAACTCAGACAAACTGGAGTTGATGATTTTTAGATTCAAAGCTTAGATTTACTCTAACCTATTCTTTGGGGTTGAATTCTTTTTGTTTAAGTTCTTTAATGATTAGATCGCATTTAGGGGATGAAATTACAGATTTGATTATTGGGTAATTTTTTTTTTGGTACAGTCTAAGTTTAATTTACAATTTAGGGATATTAACATTAGAAGTTATTTAGCAATAAAAATTGATTGCATTAATTTGTCCCTGTTTTTAGTAAAGGTTCAATACACAATAATTTTATGGAGAAAAATTAGTTCATATGCCCTTATAAATGTATATTTTCCTTATTTTTTAGAGGTACAAATATAATTATATCAATATTTGTGATCACAAGTAATGAACTGAATAACTAATTTAACCTAACAAACTAACCAATCAACAATAAATCTAGATGACCACGCATACATTTACATTCGTTGTAGCACTCTAACCTAAAATCTTCAAGTTTTCAAAGCTTCAACCTTGTCATTCCATAACTTCTCATCGCCATATATGTATATTATTTCTTGTTTGGTTAACTAAAGTGGGAACCTTTTATTTTTAGGCCAACCATCTTCATAGAGATAATACAAAGAATTGGGTGCCTGGTGAAGGATGAAGAAGGAAAGCAATACCAAAAAGGTGGATGTGGTGGTTTTGGGAAAGGCAACTTTTCTGAGCTCTTCAAATCCATTGAAGAATATGAGAAATCTCTTGAAGCCAAACAGTCCCAGAATCCATGACTTGATTGAAATAAAAAAAAAGGGGGGCTTCTTCTTGCTATATATAAAACTTTATGTTACCCATGTTATTCGAATTTGAATATAAATATCTAATTGACATAGTTTTTGTTTTTTGAACAATTTTATTATAGGTTTGGATTATATCTACTCGTTTTAACACAATACTTAAAATTACCTATAATCTATAAATAGGAGGATGATGCGCTTTAGCGCACTCGAACTCACATCTTTTTGTATTGACAATAATACTCATGCCAATTGAATTAAGACTCAATCGACTATAGACATAATTATAAGCTATATATTGGGTATAATCTCATAGAACTGTCTCCTTTGCTAGCATCTTTACATTTAAAATCAATTCACTTAAATTATCAGAATTTAGAAATTGAATGTGATAATAGGTATATTTGGCAGCCATTTTTTTTATCGAGTTGAGCATTTAAATTTATTTAAAGGATTGTATTTTTATGATCATGTTCAAACACTTCTCGGATAGTGATACTTGAGTGAAAATAAAATGTTAGGATTAACAAATTTTGGGGAAGCAATTGAGATGGATAATGATGTTAAGGTATCATGATGAATAGTTTAATTGAAGAGGTGTTTTTATTATAGGGATTTGATTAAATCTTTTTACTATTAGGTGGATCAATTTTATACTATTGTAAAGAATTAAATATGGTCAAATTGAAATGGAGTTAACATTTAATGTTTAACAAAGTCAATATTTTTAAAGTTTTTATGATTATGTAAATGAAATCTTTTTGTTTGTCAAGACATTTTTTATACATTAAATGTTAACTTCGTTATGATTTGGACTTATTTGATTCTTTTTAATAGTATAAGAACTAAATTGATCTATTTAATAATAAAGAGGCTAACTTAATATAATCCTTATAATACATGAACCTCTCGAATACTTTAACCTTAATTGAAGTTAAGGCGTAAGGCATGTTAGAATTTGAGATGCATTAACAAAATGTGGAACTCGAATTTAGAGCTCCTTCAATCCACCTCACCAGGAACAGTTGTTGGATTATTCTTGTATGGGTCACACGTGGAGACTTAAAGAAAGCTACTTTGCTCCTTAAGTGGCTAACAATAATAAGATAGATACATACCACGTCGCCTATAAATATCCGTCCTTGGCCTTAGGAGGGAACTTCCCCCCCCCCCTCCAAACTCTCTACTTTTATATGCTATACATTTTTCTCCCCTTTCTCTCAGCACTTCATCACCATGTGAATCACCATTTTTCACCCTCAATAAACATATACTTGTATTCAACACATTAAACAACTAGTCTCGAGGTTTTAGATAAGTTGAGCCATGTGAGTTTAAACATGATATTCTTTTCCAATTGCAAAATGCAGCTAAACATGATATTCTTCTCTTAGGTATACTTAAGAAAATTGTAACTAATTTTTTTTCTTCACCATATATCTTCATTCTTGACTATCAGTTATGGAGTCACTTAGTTCTTTTCCCCCAACCATCCATCAATTTTTTTAATTGCCATCTTCAAAGTTTCTTCTTCATTAATTTCCAAAATATGACTTTGAATTTAATAATTTTCAATTAATCCAAGTCATCCCCTCTTAGTTATCTCTTATGAACTTTTTCTTCACTTCCATATGCATCGATTTTATTTATCGTTTCATTTAAGTCGCTAAATTGTTAAAATTGTTGTTGTATGGTCTTCTTTATTTACACCTCTTGCACTAATTGAAAGTTCTCCTTCCTTTTTTCTTCTTCTACAGTTCAGCTTTTTTCAAGAAACAACTTTGAACGTCACGAATCTGTGAATCAAAATTCGAACAGTTTTCTTCTCCGATCTTCGACATGGACTATCATATCGACTTAGATCTAATGTATGTTTTTTTGATCGTCAATGGATGTTGATCCACCATATTAATCGCCAAATCGTCACTTGGAGCTTGCTAGTCGGGCTTAAAAAAAACTTAACAACACAATAATTTAAATAAAAACTTTTGGACAGCTAAGTGACTTAAATGAAAACTTTCAAATAATTTAGTGGTTGTTTTGTAACCTTTTGAAGTTAAGTGACTAAAACATAAATTTACTAATAGTTTAGTGACTTGGGTGTAATTTACCTTTATCATAATTGATGATGATAATCAAAAAGCAAATTCAAATGACAAGGCAAGGGTTCTTGATCCTAAAAAATAGAAGACTTACTTTTTAGTAAAAATTATTTAATTGAAAGTTAATATATGGTAAAATTGCATGTTATACTCTAAAAAAATCATTTAATGTTTCCAAAATGGTGCCATCATAATTTAATACTAAATAAATGATAAAAATTATGCTTTACTTCTAAAAAATTTATAATTCATTCCACCCTCTAAAAATATTTTTAACTTCACCTCTAATGATAATATTCATTAAATCTACAATCACAATCAGGGGCAACCAAAAATGAAAAATTACTTATATTATCTCTTTAATTTTTAAAAAATTACAAGATAACATAATAATAAAATTTTATTCATTTTTAATCCTCTTAAAACAATTTCCTAACTTCGTCTCACAAAACAACTGAAATAACTTCCCATTTCCATCTTTCCAAAAGAACTAAGAATGAAACTACTTTTGACTTTGGTTTTCCATATTTAGATATACATTCCCTGCCACCTACTTCAACTATTTATGTCTCTCTCAATTATCATTTGTTCTTAGGTATACCCAAGAAATTGTAACCTACTTTTTTTCTTCACCATATATCTTGATTCTTGATTCTTGATTCTTGATTCTTGACTATTAGTAATGGAGTTGTAACTTTTTGCACTTAATTCCTTTCCCAACCATCCATCAAAAAGAAAATTCAATGTCATCTTCAAAGTTTCTTCTTCATTTATTTCCAAACATGTGTTTATATGACTTTGAATGTATATCATTTTCAATTTAATCCTAGTCTTCCCCTCTTACTTATCTCTTATGAATTTCTTCTTCACCTAATCGACATTGCTTACGCTTTTGAATCCCAATTTTTCAATTGAGGTTTCTAAACAAATCCACATTGCATTCGCCGGTCCTCGTCTTGGTCGTCGTCGTCGTGGTCATTATCAATAAGTTTTCTACTGTTTTTCGGGGAAAAGGTGGGATGACTGGTTTTGCTTACGTGAGAGGGTGAACTTTGAAAGTAGAAGAAGGGTTGAAAAATGTGATGTGAAATTTAGGTAAAGTCCTATGCATGGTTTCTATGTTGACATTGTAATACATACTTAAAAGGAAAATAAAAATAAAAACTAGAAAGTTTCCGTCTGATAGATATGTATTAACATCATTTAACATGTTTTCAACAAAATATTACACGCATGGTAATGGCAGAATTATCCGAATCACCTACAGAAGAGGCATTTTATCAAAATCGGATTTGGGGTGGAGCGAGATAGGATGGGATGGATTTCAATTAAAATTTGCAAGTCCGGAAGGTGCCAATGTGGGGGCTGAGTTGAATTTATAAAATCTTGGAGGCGCTAAAGTTAAAAACTCTTAGTCAAAATTATTTAAATTGATGAATTATGAATTCTTAAGTTGGCTAAAAATGCAATTACTCCATCTTTGCAGAAGGCCAAATTACCTCCTGCTTACCCCTAACTTTGTGTTAGGTTCAGATGAAACCCGCCTGCCCCATCAAAATACCCTCTTCTTTTCTTGCCTTGATTTTGAATGCTTCGAATTAGGATTTTTTTAAAAAAAAAATTTAATATTTGAATCGATTACCAAAAATATCAACTAGAACTTGACTTGTCCGAAATTTTAAATAAATTTTTATATTATATTATTATTTTAAAATTAAATAAAAATATATAAAACAGGTAAAATGTTATAAAGTGTTATAAATGTTTAAAACAATTAATTAAAGTATAAAAATAGCCCTTTTGAATAAAATGGTTATATTGCAGTTTTAGACCTCTTAAAAATTATCAATTAAATTTTTTTTTCACCATAAAATTTTTAGATTCGACCCCCAATAATTTAATATTTTCATCTTGACCCCTAATAAAAAAAAATGATGTCTTCGTTGTCATCCGAAACTTTGAAATTAGGTACAAAGAACACAAAATTATTTGTTATGATGTAAATAAACTCTCCCAATGTGTAAACTTGAAAAAAGAAGTTGACAAATAATAATAATAATAATAATAATAACAACAACAACACAACATAATAGAATTTTAAACCTTTTGACACAATATTTTATGGGTTTTTTTTCTCATGTAAAAAACTCATGCAAGATTATAATTTTTTAATTGTAAATTACCATTTAATTTTTTTTTAATTGGTAGGTTCAAAATTCAAAAAAAAAGAAAAAGAAAAAGAAGAAGGTATTATCATAGTAATTTCTTGAGGTTGAGGCAAACCTAACGTGATTGCGTGATGGGAACTCCAAGCATTAGCCTTCTCCACACATTCCCCATTCCCAATTTATTTAAATTTCATTATTTTCGTTTTGGTCAAACATTATTTTTAAAAAAATGTATTCAATTAAAATATAATTTAACTCATCTAAAATATGTTTAGTATATCATTTGGTATTCGAGTTTGGCACTTTTTTTAATGTGGTACACGTGTTATTTTCTTGTCACTTGTATTTAACATAAGTTATATATTTTGGTACCCAAAGGTAATCGTGTTTTAACTATTTATAGTGTTTAATTCGGGTTTTAGGGTTGATTTGATGAAAGTTAATTACTAATATTATTAGGTTTGAATTTTTCATGTTTTTGTTAATAGAATAATTTTAGTGTTAATTACGAATTTATTTAATTTTGTATTTAATTTGTCAAATATAGTTCGATGAATGTGATTTAATTCAAGTTTTAGGGTTTATTTAATGAAAATTAATTGCTAATATTATTAACTAATTATGAATTTTCATCAAATCAACTTTAAAACTCGAATTAGACACTAAAAGGTTAACATCGTTACCTTTAAGTATTAAAACAAGTACCCATATTAAAAAAAAATTCAAACTTAAGTATCAAATTACATATTCAACCTATACAATAAAATATAGTTTAATTCAGAAAATTTGAAAATTTTCATTTTATTATTTAAAATATATTAATTTAAAATATATATATAACTTTAAAATGTTCTTATACTAATCATAAGGATAAAACAACAACTAATCCCTAAACCAACTCTTCTTATATTGGTCACTATTCTTTTTGTCTAAATTAGTTTAAGAATTTGGTAGTTTTTCTCAATTTGATTCTTAAACTTGAATTCCATTAAAGTATAATGACATGACACAATCTCAGGCTGGTACATTATCGCTTGAATTTTTTATAGAAAATTAAAATCTTTATATATTTTTAATAATGTATTACATTTTATGTATTTTTTAACTTTTCAAGCGATAACATGGTTCAATCCAAATTTAGAGACAAAATTGGAAAAATTTGTCAAATTTCGAAATTAGTGTAGACCAAAAAATTAAAGGCCAAGTTGTAAAAAGTTGTTAAGTTCAAGGACTAAATATTACTTTATCCCTTAATAATCCAAAATTTTAATATATTTATTTTTCAAATAAATAAATTTGATGAGATGTTAAAGAAGAAAAGAAAATGCATTTAGAATCATTAGTTAAAATGATAAATTTATTGAATTTTTTCTTTGAAGTAATTACATTTTTTTTGTACAATAAATGAAAACATTTTAAATTCGTAACTAATTTTTTTAATGAATTAATTTAAGCAAACTTATAAAAGCTGTAATTAATTATCCACTTCTTTAAAATTAATTAAACTGGTACATTTTAAAGGGTTAATATATTTTTTTTGTTAGTTCCTGTATTTAACAATTAGATCTACTTTTGTACTTTAAATTGGTAATTAGATTCACTTTTGATCCTTGAGCTCAGAGGCGATTCTAGGGGGGCTGGCATAGGCCCCGCCCCCTCCCCCAAATGAAAAATTATCATTTAGGCTCTCTAATTTTTAAAAAAAATTTAAATTAATAAAGATAAAATTGCACTTTGACCTCCTAAAATTATAAAAATTCGATTTAATTCTTTAAAATTATAAAGATTAAGACTATAAAAAAATTAAAATTTCATTCGGCCCCCCTAAAAAATTGTTCTAGCTTTGCCCCTGCTTGAGCTTAGTAAATGTAAAAGTTCAATAGTATAGCACAATCTCAAAGTGCCACATATCAAATTTTGATGGAATCCAAGTTCAATGATCAAAATAGACTTAATTGTCAAGTTTAACTACAAAAGTGAACGATAAAATAAGAATATCAAAATGTATCTAATTGTTAAATTCAGGGACAAAAAGTTATATAAATCCTATTTTAATGAAAATTGTACTAAAAATATAAAATTAACATGAGGAGAATTAATTATTACAGTTACCAAAGGTATCACGATAAACAAGATGAAAGTATTGTGTGATTCTAGGGGTATTTCTTTATTTTATTAATTTAGAAATAATTTGCTTTTTTTTAACTCTTTGATCAACAGTAATTTTGTCAGATTTACGTGTTAAGTTTCTAATTGATTAATTAACCAAGACTTTTGAAAAATGTGAAATTTAAAATAATTGAAAACATTAATACTGCATTTTCAAGTTCCAAAGCATGCATTGTCATGTGCTACTTATTTTTAGGTTAAATTAGACTTTTAGTCCCTGTTATAGATTTAATCCCTATACTTTAATTTGATCAATTTTAGTCCCTGCATTATTTGAATTTTAATCATATTTAGTTAAATAATGCAGGGACTAAAATTGTATTATACGTAAGTTAAACAGATTTAATTGCTATCGTTTAATTGTATTATACGTAAGTTAAACAGATTTAATTGCTATCGTTTAACTTAACAGATTTAATTGCTATCGTTTAAGCTATAACAGATTTAATTACAAAATTCAAATAATGCAGTCATAGCTTAAACGATAGCAATTAAATCTGTTAAGTTAAATACCACTGTTAGTCATGTAATTGTATTATACGTAAGTTGTGGATTTAATTAATATTCTTTAATTTAATCATATTTAGTTTCCATACTTTTCATTTTTTTTAAAATTTCAACCCTAACTAGTTATTACAGCCATTAACTAAAACCACATGGTATTTTTTTTGTGAGTGTTGTGTAAAAATAACAAGCTAACATGACATTACACATGTAATAATATATTTACCACATATGATTTTGAAAAATAATATAATTTAACTTAACGAATTTAGTAGCTACCGTTTGATCAGGATTAGAATTTCAAGTTTTGAAAAGTATTTACACATAATACAGGGATTAAAACATAATTTGACCTTAGTATTTTTGCTTTTGGGTCTTTCAACATTGCACAAAGATACTAACGAGTGACATTCATTCCCTTTATTTTTTTTTTATTTGGAAGATTGTGAAATTATTTATTAATTATGCAATCAATGAACAAATTGCCCCTTTTTAATTGTAAATGTCTTTTTTAATGCATTATTAATTTATTATCCCCTAGTCTTTGCAACGTGGTTGTTTAGATTAAACTCCAAATGGTTAGAAAATTGATTTTCTTTTTCATTTTAAAACTCCCATTTTCCAAAATTATTGAACAAACTAATAGAATTTTGTTTAATTACAATCTAAGATCAGTGAAAAGGTAAAAAAAATTGCTAAAAACACAAAAGGGAAGGAGAAAAAGAAAATACAAGTTTTTAATAATAACAATAATAATTTCCCCACTTGGAATCCTCTTTATTTCTCGTGGTTAATGCTATCGCTAGCAAATAACGGTGTTTATGAGTCAAGCCGAAGTGAGGTTTGGTTTCTAAAAAATTTTAGGTCAAAGTTTGACTTATCCAAACTTAGGAATGGATCTAGGGGGCGTAGGGGGCGGTCGCCCCCTTGGAATTTTTAGATTTTTGAATTTCATATATAAATTATCATGTATTTTAGATTTGATATCAACATTATATAACATTCACCCCCTTGGTCAAATTGTATTTCATATAATTCACCTCCTTAAGCCATAAGGTTATACTAATACAAAGTATTTTTCAGTTTTTCATTGTATATCTTTAATAATAATAATCAAATATTAATGTATGATGGGCCTTGACAGACTAAACTTAGAAGCCCAATATGGACTTTAAAGCTTGACTGGTTTAATTAATTTGGTTGCTTCTTCAAGCAAGCGACATGATCAATTAAGAGACACTGAGGTATCTCATATCGCAGAGTTGATTGACAGTGGTGAGCTTGAAATTTGCAAAGAAAAAAATCAAGTTGGTACTCTCCAACGTCTAGGTGATACCCGATGGGGGTCTCATTCAGCTTCTCTCAATAGTTTGATGAGGATGTTTGATTTTGTCTGTGTTGTATTACAGGATATCATCAAATCCAACAACCTTACTCAAAGGAGTGAAGTTGATGGAATATATGATGAAATGACATCCGTTGAATTTGTTTTCATCTTGCATTTCATGATTGAGATGTTTGGAATCTCTGATGATCTCTGTCAAGCATTGCAGTATAAATCGCAGGATATACTAAACATGATGCAGCTGGTGTCATCAACTAAAATGCTTCTCCAGAAATTTGGAGAACATGGGTAGGATCCTTTATTTGAGAAAATGAAGTTATTTTGTAAAGATCATGAGATAGTAGTCCACAATTTAAGTGCTCTGTACAAAGCAAGTCGAGGTTGATCTTTCATCTAGAGAGATAACCTCACAATTGAGCATCACTATCGGTTTGATATATTCATTGTTGGTATCGATTCATTACTAACAGAAACAAATTCTCACTTTAATGATGAGGCTATGGAGTAACTTGTTCTTAGCTCCGCTTTGGATCCACGAGATAATTAGAAAGCTTTTCGGGTGGAAGATACCTGCAAGCTTATGAATGATTTTTATCTGAACGATTTTACGAAGCAAGAAAAACTACACATGAATATTCAATTGGAGCATTTTCAACTTGATGCTCATCAAAGCACGGAGTTGCAGAAAGTTTCTAGAGTTGCTGAGTTGTGTAAAGTGCTAGCTAAAACAAATAAGTAAAATATTTATCCTCTTCTTGATAGAATTATTCGTCTTGTGCTAACTCTTCCCGTGTCTACTATAACAACCTAACGAACATTTTCAGCCATGAAAGTTGTGAAGACAAAGCTTTGCAATAGAATGGTGGATGATTTTCTTTCAACTTACATGGTGGCATACATCGAAAAAGAGATAGCTTGAGAATTTTTAACGTATTCTATCATTGATGAGTTCGATCTTATGAAAAAATGGAGGGTGCTATTTAAGATGACTAGTATTGAGAAATAAGACTAAGGCCAAGTTTTTTAATTTAATTTTTAAAATTATAATGATATTTATGAAATTTCTAGTATAGTATTAGTTATTCTTTTTTGCATATTGGAAAGAAATATGTAATTTTATATAGTGTGGTTTTTTTCTTTTAATTTTTTTTACAGTTAAATCGTTCATGCTTTTTAACAAACATTAAATCAATTTGTTTGATAAAGAAAAAAGTATCCAAAAAGAATTGACAATTTTTTACGTTTAAAAAAGGTCGTACGGATTTAGAAGTTTCGCTTCCCTTAGAGTAAAATCTTGGATTCGTCCTTGTCCAAATCCTCACAAAAAGTTCATTTCAATGTTTAAAAATAATATTTTTAGTTTAATTATAAAATATATAAATAAAAATTTATTTTTATATTTTTATTATTTATGAACAATAAAATGAGCTGAATGGAACTTGTTCAAGGTTGAAAAATATAAACCCGCGGATAGAGATGTCTATGGTTGGGATTTGTAAGAAATAAAGAAATTCAGCAAGTTGTGGTCTGACAAAAAAACACTTTTATGTTTACACTTGAATTAAATTTGATTTATTGAGTTTATAATAATTTTTATTGAATTAAATTTTATTGTTTAATTTTATTTTAGTCCAGGCAAGTCAACCTAAATATAGAAAAATCTTTGTTCAAAATTTGCTCATGAAGAAACAGATTATTCAACTCTTAAGCAGATCTTACTTACAAATTACAATGTTTCTTTAGTAGATGGAAAAATTAGGTTAAAAAATTAAAATAAAAAAAAATAAATGCCAATATTTTCAATGTTATGTGGCTGCTACCGCAAGCAAGAATAAAGAATGGATTATTTTTTTCAAAGAAGAATAACGTTTTATACCATATTCATTCAAAATGATATAAATATTCTTAAATCAACTATAATTGCATCTATTTTCAAAATTATTTCATTTTGAATTATAAAATTACTCATAAAAATCAGATCGGTTAAATGTCTTGATTTCTAAAAATTAACAAAAAAATATTAATTAAAAATTCAATTTGTTTTGTTCAGAAATAAAAGAAAAGGCTTTGGTTTCTTCTTTTCTTTTTTCAATTTTTAATTGATTTTTTTATTCTTGATTTCTGATTGTTTATGTTCAAAATTTGATTTATAATTTAACTGGTTGAATCGATTTTAATTTCTTTTTCTTTTTATGCTATAAATCTTTTTGTTGACCGGAAATAAGTCAATAATGGTGATAATGAGGAAACCATTTTTTTAGATTATTTTAATGATATGATATTTTCCTCAAAATTATTATTATTATATTACCAATTTTTGAATTATATAAATATAACCAATATCAATTTTATAAAAATCAGATTGGAACATCATATTCCCAATTCACCCATTTTCAAAAAATTAATAATAATTTTTAAAATTTTAAATATATTTAAAATATTAAGAATTAAGAAAAATTAAAGATATAAAAGACCAAAATACAATGAATTCTTTTGTTAAAAATAATAATAATAAATTGATCTAAAATTTTACCGATTCTCAATAATGTTTTGTTGTTGTTGACCAGAAAATATAAGTCAATAACCCCAAAATTTCTATTTCTTTTTCCACCAAAAAATTTTTCCATTGCCCTTGGACAAGTGCGTAAAATTGAAGCTGCACTTATTTTATTTATTTATTTATTTATTATTTTTCTACTTTCTTCAGTCAAAAAATAAAACATTTCTAGCTACAAAAATGTCAAATACCAGAATTAAAAACACAAGAAAAAAATATTTAAAAAAACCATGGAAATGAAATCCAGAAAGAAAAAAAAAACAGAAGCTTTGCTTGGACTTTGAGCATTAAAAAAAAAAGAGAGCTGTAAATGTGAACTTCCCTTTGCTCGGGACCCAGAAATCAATGGAGTTTTAATTTTTTAATTTAATGTAAAAAAAAAGAAGAAGAAGCAGGAAACAAAGAGGAAATAACCCATGAAGTAGATGAAGAGCAAGAAGACCAGGTAAATCATATTTTATTTATTTATTATTGGGTAAATTCTACTATTAATTTCAATACCTTACGAAAGTTATGAATTTAATCCTTATACTTCAATTTGATCATTTTTAATCTTATACTTGTCGAATTATAAAATTTCAATACTCACTAAACGATAATTGTTAAATTTCATTAAGTTTTGTTACTTTCAAATTCTGATACAATAAACATTTTTTCATATATATAATATCGTGCCAAATTATTATTTTTACATATTTCTCACTAAAAATTTAGTTAATGGGTTAATGAATGTCATTTAGTGTCAAGATTAAAAATTCAAATTCCAAATCCAATTGGAGAATATAAATTAAATCTACAAGTGTTCACAAGGAGTACATGATTAGTAATGATTGAATTTAATCAAACAAATTTAACTATTACCGTTAGGGTAATGACTAAAATATCAAAATATGAAAAGTACAGGGACTAATAGCAGAATTTAACGTTTATTTATTTAAGTGGTTGGTAATTTTGGGTTGCATTTATTATTATTATTATTTGTTCCATATGAAACCGCGTTTTTCAAAAAAGTAGACTTTTTAAATATTTTTTTCCTTTTTGTTTTTCTTTTTTTTTTAAAAAAAAAATTCAAAGTCTTTAACACTGATTCAAAGATGACCACCTAGAAAAAAATATATATTTACATTTCTTCTTTAGCTTTTCCTCTTTGCCTTTCCCTTTTATTAGCTTCTTATTTACTTTGGGTTTTTTTTTTTTATATCTCCTCTCCCCCCAGAAAAAAACCCATCAATTTTAAGTAATTTTCCTTTCTGGGTTTTGGTTTTTTTCTCAGATTTTGGGGTTTTTGGTTTGTTGTTGGCCTTTTCATTTTCATGTAGGATTTTCTCAGTAACCAAACAAGAAAAAAGATCAGTGCAATGTTGGTGAGAGTTTCTTTAGGTCTTGTTGTTCTTTTTCTTTCGATTTCATATGCTGCTTTTGAAGCTACTGCTAGAATCCATTATGACCGAATCAAAACTGGGAATCCCAATTCCAATTCCAATATTTCCAGTTTGGCTGGAATTGAATTCCCTGATCATATGAGCTTCAATGCAGTTTCTTCTTCTACAAGTACCAATGGTTGTTCTTGTCTTAATGATGATGATGATGGGTCAAAGAAGATTGTTAAGTTGCACTTGAACCAGAGACAAATAGATTCAAAAACAGAGCCAAAATCCTCTGTTTTAGATTCAACCATGAGGGATTCCATTAGGATTCAAGCACTTCATACAAGGGTCATTGAGAAAAAGAATCAAAATGCCATTTCAAGGCTAAACAAGCAATCCAGTTTGAAGCCGGCGATCGAAAAAGCCGCCGCACCAGAATCTTACACAGACGGGTTTTCCGGTCAGCTCGTAGCGACTTTGGAATCTGGTGTTAGCCTTGGTTCAGGGGAGTATTTCATTGATGTGTTTATTGGTACACCTCCTAAACATTTCTCTTTAATACTTGATACTGGTAGTGATCTTAATTGGATTCAATGTGTTCCTTGTTATGATTGTTTCGAACAAACCGGCCCGTATTATGATCCGAACGAATCGAGTTCGTATCGGAATATAAGTTGTCAAGATCCTAGGTGCAATTTGGTTTCACCCCCTGATCCTCCTCTGCCTTGTAAAACAGAGAATCAAACTTGTCCTTATTATTATTGGTATGGTGATAGTTCGAATACGACCGGTGATTTCGCGGTCGAGACGTTTACCGTCAATTTAACGTCGAACGGGAACTCGGAGTTTAAACCGATCGAGAATGTGATGTTCGGTTGTGGCCATTGGAATAGGGGTCTTTTTCACGGTGCCGCAGGGTTATTAGGCCTTGGGAGAGGGCCACTCTCGTTTGCCTCGCAGCTACAATCATTATACGGTCATTCATTTTCGTATTGTCTCGTTGATCGGAACAGTGATACGAATGTCAGTAGCAAGTTGATTTTGGGGGAGGATAAAGCTCTTCTCAACCACCCCAATTTGAATTTCACGTCTTTGCTTACCGGGAAGGAGAATTCGGTTGATACATTTTACTATGTTCAAATAAAATCCATCCTAGTCGGCGGTGACATCTTGCCCATACCCGAAGAAACATGGCGATTATCGACCGATGGTACCGGTGGTACCATCGTCGATTCCGGTACTACTTTAAGTTACTTTGCAGACCCTACTTACAAGATCATCAAAGAAGCATTTGTGAATAAAACAAAAGGGTATCCATTGTTGAAAGATTTCCCAATCTTGAATCCATGTTACAATGTGTCCGGGATCGAAAATGTAGAGCTACCCGATTTCGGTATCGAGTTCCTCGACGGAGCCGTATGGAATTTCCCGGTCGAAAACTACTTCATTTGGCTCGAAGACGACGTGGTTTGTTTAGCCATATTGGGGACGCCAAGATCAGCACTTTCAATTATAGGGAACTATCAACAACAAAATTTTCATATCTTATATGATACAAAGAAATCAAGGTTGGGATATGCTCCAATGAAATGTGCTGATGTTTAAAAGCTTCATTCACATTGTAAAACAATGGCACATTATTTAGATTAGATAACATATACAAGAAATCAAAATTCTTTTTTTTTTTTGTAAGATTTTCAGTTTATACATTAAAGAAAATGAAATTTAAACATTCTTGAATTGTTGTATAATAATAATAAAATCAAAATTTACTGGTAAAATGCCTTCTTTATTTATTGCCTTTAAAACATTAGATTTTTCTTTTTTGCCTAGCCTTGTTTATCATAATAAAATCATTGCAGGCTTTGCATATTGTTGGTAAAATTCCTATGGAGGTCCTTGTATTAGGAGTTAGATTGCATTTTTTTCCTTTTACTTAAAAAATAGGCAAATTAGTCCTTATACGTTAGATCAAAGAGCAAAAAGGTCTTTTTTGTTAAAATTTTCATCCATTTCTATTGTTAAAAACTGGTATGACTGATGAAATAACTAACTAGTTACACATGGTGTGTCACATGCACCTCATGTTGATGCACATGAACTAGTTTTCAATAGTAAAAGTTAATGGAATTTTTAACAGAATGATCAATTTATTCTTTAATCTAACGTACAAAGACTAATTTGTTTATTTTTTAAGAGAGGGGTCAAATACAATCTGTCACTTAATATAAGGACCTCAATGCTACTTTTACCTTAATTGTTGAATGAAAACTTTTGTTTTTGCTTATTTGACTTGCTGCTGCGCCAATAAAAAAAATGAAAAAAAAAGTTCTCTTAGATTTTGCTATTAGTAGCAAAAATTTTGGATTTAGACTTTATACTTTAATTTGATATTTTCTAGTTTATTTAGTTTTCGGATTTAGAAATTTTAATCTTGACCAAAGCACAGTTGTCAAATTCATTAAGTTCTGTTATTTTTAAAATCTTACGTGGCAGCCTTATTATTTATACGAGTAATGTCATTTCAGCTTGTTATTTCTGCATATTAATCACAAAAAAACTAGTTAATAGATTTAACTACTATTGTATCAAAATTGAAGTTTCAAAATTAATATAGACTAGGGATTAATAAGACAATTCAACTAAACAAATTCAATTGCTAAAGTCTTGGGTAATGATCGAAATTTTAAAATTTAAAAAGTGCAAAGACAAATTTTGGCTAAACTAAAATATAGACTACGAAATATACCTTGCCAAGGACACCCTTGCTACCAGAAATACCTTCCCCAAGGGTATCCTCAACACCTAACTTTGCTAGACTACCACCTCCACCACCTAACCTTGTTAGACAATGCTCTCTTCCGCCATTGGAATTGTTACACTAGGTTGTCAAGAATACACAAATCAACCGTATTGAGCATATGATATATCATCGTAAAGGTCTTATGGAGTAAAATAAGAAACTATAATTTTATTATTTAACTCTCTACCTTTACCTATTAAGAATATGCATCAAAGTTTCCAAAAAAATGTAATTTTTTTAACAATATCATCACATTGCGGCTCTCCATCCTCATTGGGCAAACCGTCTCCAACCTTCATGCCCCATAAATAACTTCACAAAATACAAATAAAAAAATTAATAATAAAATTTAACCATAGGAAAAGGTGGAATATTAATTGTGCTTAAATTTAAAAAAAATGATAAATTGATAAAAAGAATGGGTCAATTATTTGGTGTATAAATGCAATACTGTCATATGATATAATGGTATTAGATTAGACTTAGTCAACTGTTAGGTAAGCACCAAACTTTCTTTATTCTTATTTCGTTTATCAGTTTCTTTTGCGGTCGTCGCATTTACACTAATATTCTTTTTATATCTATTTCAATTTTTAATTTAATTTTTTATTACCCAATTAATTATATTCAAGTTCATAATCTTTAAATTGTAAGTACTTTCAAGAAGAAGAAGACTCAAATTTAAATCTTAAATACAATATTATTGAGAAGGGTAGTCATGAACGTTGAATATAGATCGTAAAACAGAAATCAAGAATATAAATATATATATATATAAGTAAAAGATTTTAATTAGTTTCTATGTTGACCTTTTAAATTGCTTTTCAAACTT